>NC_045585.1:4471411-4633911 GCF_009819795.1 Aythya fuligula | reverse complement strand
AGCTTTCAGGGGGGCTCTGGATCCCACCTCCCCGCTGTCCCCAGCCACAGCACCGGGGTGCCCCCGGCCGGGATGGCCCCGCTGGCTGCCGGGGTCCTGCCCAGTTTTATACCTGCCAGGGCCTCGCAGAGCAGCCTCTAGAGGAGAAGCCGTAAAAATGGTTTATGTAGGAATAGGTTGGTTTCTGTGCAATAAAACCCGGAGCCATTGAAAAGCAAGCTCCTGTGTAATTACAAAGACAGAGGAGATCGCTTCCATATGTCTGAGTGGGTGTGAGGGGCCCCGAGCCCGCATCTGTTCCCTTTGTTCTGGAGGGGGAAAAGGGAGAGAAAGAAAGAGAAAACAGAAGACAGAAAAGGGAAACGGGGTCTGGTGGAGAAAATGACCTCTCGATAAACCCCGGCCAGAGCCGGTCCCGCCTTTGAGGATCAAGGCACGGCAACATCTGGCCCCGGCCGAAAGCACACTTGATCAATAAATTGTGCTACCAGGCACAGAATCAGAGAGATCTGAGAGCCATTCATTAACGAGCTCGTTAAGTGATTGATATGCTTAATTTTCCTGTCAAATGCGGACTTCCCTTGTAAACATGTCAATTGAGAAAAGTTCAAGCTTGTCACTCGGATTTATGGCTGGAATAACATGTAGGTGGAAAAGAGCGACGCGTCCCCTGTGGCCCGTGTTGTTTCCTATTACAGGCAGGGCCAATGAATCCAGGTGCTGCCACGTCCTTCTTCGGCCTCCTCCTCCTCCCTGCCCACAGCTGAGATAACAAAACCAGACCGGCCGCTGGAAGCGCCCCAGAACTTGGCCCCAGCAGCAATTAGCCCATTAATTTGTTCATCTTGATAAAGCTTTGGGGTGCCTTTGATGGGCTGGTGTGGAAACCCAGATCCCACCTGGATTTCCTTGCTGCATGGTTAACCTTACCCATGACTGGCCATTTTTAGCTTAAAGTGAATAATAAAGCTTAAAAAGGCTTTGCCCTTTTTCCCCATTCCCACCAGAGCCTCATCACAAGCACTGGGTGCTGGATGCGTCTCCCCCCCACTGGGATTTTTTGGGGGGGAACTTTGGGAGATTGGGCTTGTTCTCTGGCCTCCTGGGGCTGGGTGAGTGTGGCTGAGCCCCCCACAGGGTCTCAGCTCCATTATGAGCATCAAACCGTGGTGTTTTAGGGTCCTGGGAAGGTGTCCCCCCAGTTTGTGTGATGCTGGCACCAAGCAGCTTCACCCAGCCCCTCCCAGGGAGCCCCTCCTGGGCCGGGCACCGCCAGAAAGAAGCCGTTTTGTGACCGATCCACTTTTATTTCTGTTAACTTTCGTCACGAAATAGCAGCCATCGAATCGACACCTCGGTTCCCTTCAGCGTATTCCCTCTAGTGTCATTTTTTGATAAATGCCAAGAACAGCCGAGCAGCAGGAGCCCATTATCCTGTGACACGCTCGCTCTGCTCACATTACCTCTGAAATAACACGGGTGCTCGCGCGGGGCCCGCAGCAGTCGGGGCAGGGACTGGAGGCCAAGCGGCCGCCGAGCCTCGGACGCTGCCTCGGAGCTGCCCGGCCCCAGGTGGGGGCAGTACATGGCAAGTCCTTCCCAGAGAGGGGGAAAACATCCACTTTTTAGGTTTTATGCATTTCACTTTATGGATTAGGCAGATTTCTCCCAGATTTTGGAGTTATCCCTCTTTTCCCTTGCTTTTTCCTTTTTAAAAATTAATTAATTATTTATTTTTTTTCCCAGTGACACCTCAAAGACCCCACAACCTTAGAGATAACAGAGCAGGAGGAGGGACCAGAACACCAGAACCCAACCCAGCACCGTCCAGGCTTCCCCTAATCCCTCACGTTTAGATTTTGTGTTTCTTAAAGAGAATCAGGAAAGCTTGAAATCTAATTTGCTATGGAAATAGAAGTTCCTGAGGGTGGTAGAGGGACACTTTTTTTTTTTTTTGTTTTGTTTTGTTTTGTTTTGTTTTTTTCATAGCAGAATCACCAGAAAGCATGTTAAAGCCAGCTGGAGACCAGACACTTGGGATGGGTGGCTGAACAGGGTCAGGGATCAGGGAGCACAGCCTCCCACCCTCATCAAGGGCTCACAGAAATGAGGAGCTGAGGGCAAAGAGACTGCAAGGAGGCTGCCAGGAGGCTGTGGTCAATTTCTGGGCCCTCCCTGGGCAGTAGGAGTCCGATCCTGTTCCTCGCATGGCAGGGATTTGCCATCGCTTTGCGTTAGCCTCGCACGATCTCGGTATTTATTTTTGCTAATATGACACAATTAAAGGGTAATCGTATCTGTACCTTTCATATCATGTCAGGCAAAATGAATGCTGTTAGGAGGATGATACTAACATGACACGATAGCGCACGGTTAACGCGACGAAACGTTCAGATCGCATTAACGTAAGGCTGCAGGGAGGGAGAGCTGCCCGAGCCTCCCCCTCCCGTGGCTCCCTGCAAGTTTTGCTGCTTCCCACTTGAGTCCGTGCCTCCCAACAACCCGTGGGTGGCTGGGGTGGATGTGCCTGGGCTGGGATGGACGAGGAAAAAACATTGGGGGTGGAAGATGAAAACCCAATGGTGATGGAAGAGGGAAACCCCATGGTGATGGAAGATGAAAACCCAACGATGATGGAAGAAGAAAACCCAATGACAATGGAAGAGGAAAACCCCATAAACTGGGTGGAAATGGGTCGCACCCCACCGGCTGCTTCCCCTCGCATCGCGCACCCTGCGCATCCCTGAGGCTTTGCACCCTAGGCAACCCTTTCCATCTAAAACTTTGAGGCATGGTGGCCAAACTTGGAGGAAATAATTAACAATTATTTCACAGGAGAAGGTTCCAGCTGGAGCAGTATCTGGTGGTTGAACATATATCTAACAAAGGATTGTTATTTAAGCAATAACCCTTGAGAAATTGGTCGTTACCAGCATTAAACGACTCAGCCCATTGCCAAGGATGGTTAACGCTCTAATAAACTGGTCATTAACTGCAGTAACAATGAATTTCGAGGGGATTATTGCTATTATAAACCTTAATCAATGGTTTATAACAGCAATAATGTGGTCCTTTCTTTTAATGGTAAGTAGTGCGGCATGAGCAGCCTGCTTGGAAATATTTTCGGTCTGGCTGATAAGACAAAAAAAGCAGGCGTTAAAAGCCTCCAACTCTAAACGCCTCCGGGGAGGAGAAAAGGCCCAGGGAGGTCACCCAGGGAGAGGTGGGATGGGATGGGATGGGATGGGATGGGATGGGATGGGATGGGATGGGATGGGATGGGGATGAGGATCAGGATGGGATGGGATGGAATGGGATGGGGATGGGGATGGGGATGGGATAGGATGGAAATGGGATGGGGATGGGATGGCCTCTGGTGAGGAGTGACCCTTAGTGGAGCAGTGAGGATGCTGCCCAGGGAGCAGGAAGGAGTGAACCATTACCAGGTGTGATGCAACCAGCACCTGCCAGAGTTCCCATCACATGCAGGGACCCCCAGCCACTTTCTTGAAGAATAAGAACCCAGGCTCTGCGAGGAGATGAGGAAGAAGCCAGTGATGGTGCTGGAGGAGCCCCTGACCTGTGGGGTTTGTTCCTGTGCCTGGGGCTGGGTGAGGTACCTCTGGTGTCCACAGACCCCTCTGCAGAGGGACAAGCAAGCACCCTTGGTCTGCTCCCTTCTTGTGCCGTGCTGTGCATCCCTCGGAGAACAACCTGTGGTGATATAGCAATATATCGGCGTCCTTCCAGAAGGCTTTAAGGATTGCTCCCCGTCCTGAGCAAGTGAAGCTGAATCAAAGGCTGCTGCTTTGCTAACTGCATGCTCAGCACTCCCAGAAATCCCTCCCTGGACCAAGGCTCAGCTCTCGGCCCCGTGCAGGGAATTATCCCAGCTTCTGCTGCAAGTGGCTGCGTGCTCGGCCCCTCTGCCTTCGCCTCAAAGCTCCGGTGGAGCCGGGGAGCTCCCAGGAGAGCTGCACGGCCTGGCCAAGGAGCGAGCTCTGATTATGCCCTGGCTTTAAGGGAGTTTTTCTCTCTTCTGTGCTTGAGATTTTTATGGATCCTCAGAGCTGGTTCTCAATCCCTGCTCTTCTCTCTGCGCTCCCACGGCTAAGCTGGCTGCGGCTGCAGGAGCAGGCGCCGTCCCATCTCAGGGAAGGTGAAGCCACGAGATGTTTGGGGTTTTGGCTGGCTTGGGCCAGTCCCTGCCATCCAACATCCCCTCCACATGGTTCTCTCCTCCCTCGTGTGTCCGTGTCCCTCGGAGAGCAGGGGCTGGTCCGTGACGCTTCTCCCTTCGCTTTTTTTCGGAAGAAGGCTGCACTGGAATAAATTGGAAAGTTTACTTCATGTAGCATGGAAATAAAAAAGCTCATTCAGAAAGTTAATGATTTATTTTATAGTTTCATTATCAGGGTCACATTACTCAATAGCATTTCAAACATGTCATTTGTACAAACTATGGTAATTAAAATTTATAACGTACTTCATCAGCGGCATATGAATCTTTTAGCCAGCACTCTGCTGTCATATAAACAGTGTAATTTCAGCTGCAATTCACCCTTTATTGGCTCTCATTTGTGATTTAACAGCCATCAATGACTGTGCTATAAAGAATAAATTAACCATCCGTAAACCTTATGATGACAGGGACAGTCAAACAGACTTAAACTGCCTCCACCAGGCTCTGGTTAGCCAACAGAGATCAGGCGCGGGAGGTGCCGGCACGAAGGCTGCTCCTGGCCCCGGGGTGCTGAGCACGCTGCAGCTCTTGGGGTGCACCAGAACCTCCCCAGGGGGCTGCTGCCCCCCTGCCGGCACTGCCCTGCCCACAGGAGGACTTCCAGCTGCTGGTGGGGAGCTCCTGCTTCAAGATCTGCTCCCTGATGCTCTTGCTCCGGAGATGTGTTCCCAAGAGCTGCTGCATCCCTGCACCTCCTGCTGCAGCCATCCTGCCTGCTTCTCCCAGTGCTCCCAGTGCTCCCAGTGCTCCCGGCAGCCAGCCTCATGTGGGAAGAAGGGTAAGGGATGGGCAGCTCAAACTCAAAGCCCAGCAGCTCTGGCCCAGGCCAGCTTTATGGATTTGAGAGCAAATCTACCACGAGCAATTTCTTAATCAGGGGCTCCTTGCAGCCGACAATTATCCCGCAGCTTATTTGTGCCCATCTTTTGCAGAGGGAGCAATACGTTTTAATGGGATCCCTCCTATGCTTAGAGCTGACACTGTACAAAGCTAATAAATGATATGGATTGGATTTGTTACTGAGACATCTCCAAGGAGCCTGGGTCATACAGGCCAATAAAATTGGCCTCATAAATTTACCCTGACACACAGGATTACTCCAGCATTGCTGAGGTCACCTTCTCACACTGATTTATTGCCAGCCCATGGGTTAATAATACTGTTTACGGGGTTGTTGTTTTCCCCTACACGTAGCAGATATTAATCAGCACGTCCGTGCCTTTTCGGCGCTCTGTGGGCGGGTGCAGCGCCGGGGAGACGTGGGGTGAGGACATGGTGGGGAGGGCGAGCTTGATTTATTTTCTAGGCCAGACTTTTTGTGTTTAAAAAACCTTCCGAAAGACCTCCGCAGGAGGAGCGAGACCTCCCCATCAGTGAGTCCCGAGGGCAAGGAGGAGGCACTGGGGGCGTTTTTGGCCGTTCCCATCCCTGGCACTGCGCGCCGTGCTTGTGCAGCACACCCCGACCCCCGTGGGAGCACTGGGAAGCGTTGCCCAAATTTCTGCTCCATCCAAACACACCGGCAGTATGTAAAAGCCAGACAGACCCCGGGACATCCCCCGGCCCCGTTACACCCGCCTCGGATTGTCCTTCCCCAGCCTGAGCCCAGCAGAGCCCCAAGGCTGCTTTCCCTTCACAACCCATGAACCTGAACGCCCGACCACATCATGAGGACGAGGCCAGGTTTTGCCTGAAAAAATGTGGAAACACACAGCTTAGAGAGCCTGCTCTTCGCCCCAGCCCTCTCAAACACACCTTGGACTTTCTGCTGTTTGCCAGGGCTCGAAACCCTGCAGCAAGGGGACAGAGCTGTGTGTCCGTGCGTCCCTGTGTCCATGTGTCCATGTGTCCGTGTGTCTGTGTGTCTGTCCCTGCCCGGTGACATTCCCAGCAGCTTTCCCCATCCCCTTCTCCAGCACCAGGAGCGGCTCCGTGCGCTCGGCAGCCGAGACCTGGGGCAGGCAGCCTCGCTCCTGCTGCTTCGTGTTATTTTCATCCTGCCCTAATAGGAGGGGACAGGTGAGATGTGCTTCAAAACACTGTAATCATATTTTAAATGGAAATGAAATGTGTGAATTAAATGTAAATTACGGCAGAATGGAAGGACAATCACTATTAGTTAAGGTCTGACACCTATTTTTGCAGACCTTTCCTAAATGCCACAACTTGTTTCTCCGCACTTGTGACGAGGACTTGTAATTACGTGGCAGCTGCTCCTGCAGCCGGGTGGGCGGCGGGTACCGAGGGGGGCCGGCGTACTTCAAGCAGCGATGGGCTGCTCGTTGGTGCTGCGAAATTATGAGGCAGCAATGATATTTTTATCCGGGACCCATGAAAATAAACCTTGGTGTTTTCCCCCCCTGAAAAGGTGAAGCGGTAATACAAAAGGACGTTTTTATAGAGTCAATTTATTTAAGGGTTCCCCCATTTGCTTTTATATTGGAAAAATGTGTGCCCTGCCAATGAGCCAAAATTTCTTCTTTATCTTTAATCTCTGCCCCACCTCCCCCGAGCCTCTGGCTGTTCCCACAGCCCCGCGGTGCCTCGCAGCCTCCCAGCGAAGCCTCGCTTGATTTTTCTTGATGGGAAGCACCCAAAGCCCCTCGCCAGCCATGGCACGGGGTGGTGCACAGGGACTGCCCCTGGGGATGCTGCAAGGCCAGGCAGCAGGCAGGGATTTGCTCCTGGGGATGGGGATCTCCCACAGCGGGGTCAGAAGTGGCACTTTGGGGCTGGGGCACAAAGGGGGAGGAATTGGTCGCAATACTGAGACAACTCATGCACCCGTCCCTTGGTGGCATCTTCATGATTCAGAGATTTCCTCTTGTGCCCAGTGTCCTGCCTGTCCCCCCGTAAGGATAAAACATTTACTGATCCCATCACCACTGGGGTGGCTGTGGGAAGTTTTCAGCCAGGAAAAAAAAAAAGGAGCAGCCCTGTCCTGAGGAAGCTGAAAGCTAAGCGCTGATTTAACCTGCTGGTAGTACCCGCGGCTACTTGGCAAGTTTTTGATTTTCTAAGTACTGGACAGCAAATAGTCAAATGGAAACTGATAGCTCTGAGACCCTGAACATATTGTCCAGGACATTTTGCTCTGATGTGTATGAGCTTAGGTGAGGAAACGCCTGGCTCTGGGCATCACGGGGGGCGTGCAAATGTCGTTTTACGCACTCGCAGACATTTAGCCACACTCGCAGACATTCAGCCACACTCTAGCAGCAGGGCTGGAGCAAGAAACAGGTTTTGTTCATTTCTCAGGTTGCCCTTCCCCTTTTCAAAGCAGAAGATTATTTGCACTTAATTTCTTGCAATGCTGTACAATCCCATACATCATCCCGGGTTGGGATAATCACAACATTTAATTCCAGTTTCAATAGTTCTTACAGATATATATATATGGTACATTGAAACAAAATGCGTTTTGAAATGGAAAAAAACCCTATGCCATTTAATTCCTAAAAGGTCAAACTGAAATGCTTTGGCCTTATCGAAATGATTTTCTCCTTTGATTTTTCTTTCCAAATGCAATTTCATCAAAATCAGTGCATTTCCGCAAATGTTTCACCTTTGGTGAAATGGCATCCTCTGACAGGGAAGGGCTTGGTGTGGAAGGTCCTGACCAACTCTTGTGGATGCCGGCAGGAGAGGAGCAGCCAGGAGTGAGCCTGGGGCTGGCCCCGTGGGCACCGAGCTGTGCCAAGCTGTGCTGGGCTGTGCCGGGCATGATGTGCCAGAAACTCAGAGAGAGGTTTGCAAGAAGTCAAGACACAAACCAACGCAGGGCAGAGGGGAAAGCAGCAGCTAACTACAGGCAGAAGAGCCCAGGGGTCGGATGGACAGCACTGCCATGAGACCGAGCACGCACCAAGCCGCGAGGCTTTGCACCACGGAGAAGCACCAGGCAGGACTTTTTCAAACCGAGCCGTTCTGGCTGGAAACCAGCAGCGAGGAGCCCTGGTGAGGGCTTTTTCCAGTGCTGCAGTGCCCAGCCACTTGTGACATGAGCACAGAGCTCAACCTGTGCCCACGCACTGAGCGGGCTGGGGCCGTGTGCCAGGGCTGGCAGCGGCACGGCACCGACCCCTGGCATGGCCACAAGAGCTGGGCCAGTGATGGGACGAGGGGATGAAGGCGATGGGATGAAGGGGAAATGGCTCTCATTCCTATCAGGTGATTCACCGCCCCGGCCTGTGCCGAGTCCTCCCTCCTCCCTGAGCATGCGGGGAGGATCCAGAGCCTTCCTGCCTGTTTTTACAAAGCTTGCAGCATTGTCAGGAAGGAAAGGGTACCATCTGGTTAGCCCTTGTTTACTGCACACCCTGCCAGTTTGAGCTTATTAATCATATTTACCCAAGTATCTTAATTACTCCCTGTCTAGCGACTTGCCTTGCACTCAGCTGTTGACCCGCTCCCCTCCCCTCTCCCTCGCTCTTTTTTCCCCCTTCTTTTTAATTCCGTTCTATCATTAATCACAGGAGCGGCGTGGGCAGAGGAATCCGCGGCTCGCCTCGCACCGCCGTGGTGCCGCGTTCACCGTGGCTGGGCCAGAGCTCACCGCCAGCCCCTGGAAAACTGCAGCACGGCCAAATGCAATCGGGTGCCCAGGACCCCATGGGAGACCTGTGCCCAGCTTGGGTGCTGCTGGGTGCTGCTGGGGCTCCCTCCCTGCCGTGCCGGGGCTCGCCAAGCCGGGGCTGGTGGAGGGCGTGAGCACACGGCGAGGAGCCACCATTAAGGATGGTAATTTGTTGATCCAGGCTCTCCCGGCGCTCCAGCGCGAGAGTGGCACCGTTTTCTTTACGACCTCATAAAGTCACAGCCGAGAGGCCGATTTGGAAAACAAACTGCCTCAGGTTGACAGATAATTAGATACAGGGGACATATTATACGCCTTTGCATATAAATGCGCTCTGAAGCACGTTGGTTCATCAGAAGTTTAGGCTACAGGAGGAGCAGGTAGTCCTGGCACATCAGGATATATGCCCCGGTGCTGCCTGGAGACGATGGCTCCATTTTATGGCCCTTTCAGCTCCCGTTTGCTGTGTGCTGTGAGCGAGGCTGAGCTTTGGAGGCCAAGCTGCCCGGTTTGGTTCAGGCTGGGCTGCTCCTGGGCAGCCCCGCGAGCTTCCCCCTTCCCCTGAGACGGGTCTGACGCTTTGCATCTTGGATTTTATGCTCCCGTGCTTGCAGCAGGGAGGAGTGGCTGAGCGGGGATTCATTACTATTATTACTATTTTTGTGTTCCTATATCATGTCCAAACCCCACTCTTCCCGCGAGCGAGCCCGCTGAGAACAGCGGAGCAATTCGGGGCTGCCACGGCCCTTGTATTTATTCGGCAATTCGGCATCCTGCTCTCCCAGCCCCCGAACCACGAGGTTTCAGATATTAAAACAAAACAAAACAGTTGGGGTTCCTTTTATGCACTTCAAGATTTAAGGTGCCATCCAGCCGGGTTGTCAAGCTCTCAGGGTTTGCTTTTCCGAATGGAAGCCAAGATCCCTGCACGACCACGCGTCCTGCTGGGGGTGTTTGCAGAGCAGAACCCTGCCGTGCAGGATTTGACCAAATTCTGCACACATTTTGCATGTACCTCTGCACTCCCTTTTCAGAGGTTTCTCCCCATCCAGACCGGCTCTGCCCCACGCTCAGGTAGCCTCTCTTTCCCAGCTCCCCCCCTACATCTCCCTCTATTTTTGGGGGGAGGCAGAAAATGTCAATTAAACGGCCATGTTCCCAAGGAAAGCTTCATTATCAATCATTCTCCCCCAGAAAGGGAAAATAAAAATGTGTGTGGGAAAGATAAAGCTGTCAGAAAAGGAAAGGGAAAAAAACATCCAACCCTGAACCCCCAGCAGCCCCCATGGAAGGAGGCGATATAAATAGAGTCGCTGTCACTTTGATGAATTAGATCTTTTGTTAATTAGGATACATTGATTTAAGGGTTGTCCAACCAGATAGACCTCTCTCCCTTCCCTTCCCTCACAAACTGCAGCCCAGGGTGGCGTCAGTGCATCTTCACCCTGCCTCTCCCTGCCTCCTTCTTCAATTCCCTGTTTCCACTTCTGCGTCAGACGGGAGCCTGGGCAAATCCTCCCCGGTGACGTGGCAGAGCCAAGGCTTGAGCGTGCCTTTGGTGGGCAAAATGCTGGCGAGGTGAACCGTGGGGTGTTTCTGGATTTATTGGGGCTGGGGGCTGTTATGGGGTCTGGCCCCATTTTCAGCTCGGGATTAAGCAGGAGTCCTGCCCGGGGTGCAGGAGGCAGCCAGGCCAGGCAGAGCGAAGCACCCGTGCCATTTGGGGAACGTTGGCCACGAAGGGATTGCACAGAGTGAGTCAAGATCAGGGCTCCAAAAAAAACCAACCCTGTCATCTGCAGCTGAGGCTGCGTCTCCAAGTGCACGTGGGCGCTGCGTCAGCAGCACGTGGAGCAGCCAGAATTCAGCAGGTGGCACAAAGCAGGGCCCCGCGTGCCTTCCCTGAGCTGCTCTGGGTGGCTGCGGAGCCCTGGGCACTGCGATCGTGTCCCCCTTGTGCCCTTTGTGAACTGGTGACCCCTCGTTCTGTCCCCAACAGCAGCTCTTGGCTCAGGTGGGCCCTGGCTTTGTGCTCCTTGCACCCGCGACCTCTCCTGCTCCTCCCCGCGGCCCCTCGGCAGCTCTCCGGGCTTTGCAGGTTTCTCTGTGCCTCCTGTCGTCACTCGAGCACCAGCGAGTCCGAGGGAGAGAGGGGAGAAAAAGTGCTGTGCTGTGTGGATTATTGTGTGTTTGTCATCTGGAATGGTATAAGCTGTAGGTACAGCATCTCCCAGCGGTGATTTATGGCCCCTGTCAGGCAGCACCAGCGCTTTGTCTGCTGTAGCGTGGAGGATGAATGCGGCGCTGTCAGCACGGGCAGGGCAGTCTTTCTCTCGCTCTGCTCCGCACACTCGCTCCCCATTTCACGCCACTGAACATAAACAATCTTTTGTAAACCTGACAGTCACACTTGCTTCTTTGGAAACATAAAGCAGGAATGTATGACTCGGCTTTCATTACCCAATTTCCTGGGCTGTGCAGAGAGCTCTCCAGGAAGACGGGGAAGGGGAGACCCCAGAGGGCTGGAGAGACCCCAAAAAAGGTACAGGAAAGGGCTGCACCCCCCTGCAGGTGGATCCCAGCACCCACCAAGAACACCCGTGCCCTCGTACATGCTCTGCACCATGATTCACGCATGGATTTCCCACCACAGCTCTGGCACCAAGGTGCCCGCTGCAGGCAGCGGCTCTGCCTTCCCGGAGCAATGCTCATCACCAGCCTCAGTTTTTGCCCAACATCTTCCTTCCTCAAGCAGAAAATCTAACAGCAGCGTAACGCCAGGACCACAGCCTGCTCGGTAATGGGCTCCCATGTGCCCACCAGATGTAACAGTCTTACAAAAGCTAATGCGCTGTTACTGCTATTAAGGGTAATTGTAATAATCCTTTATCCGGAAAGAGCCCAAAGCTCTCTGGTCAGCCCCAGCTTTTCCCAAAGCCAGAGTTCAGAAGGCACAGTGGGAAATGGGGAGAAAGGCGGGGGCAGAGCCAGCCAAGGAGCCCTCCCCAGCCCCAGGGGCCCCAAAATGAGGAGCTCTGCATCAGCCTGCCACAGGTGAGGCAGGATTGCTCCCAGCACCTGGGGCTACCCCAGCATGCAGGTGAGGTTCCCAGCCTTGGTGTGAGCTGTGCTGAGCTATGAATGAGATGGGATGAGTGCCAGGAGTGGGAGCACGCAGGGTGGTGGGGCTCAAAGCACTAGTGGAGATGTGCACACTCACCGGCAGAGTGCAGAGCCCATCGGTGATGGGTAGCGGGGAGGTTCAGGCACTGGCATAAAGCACAGTGGATTTAAAACCTGCCAAGAGGCAGCGTAAATGCTGTTGATCTTGTGGATGCTGCAAAAGGTCTGAGGAGCAGGGTCCGGCCCAATCCTGCTGCGATTTACTGCTCCTGTGCCGAGCGAGAGGGCGAAACTCGCACGGAGAGCAGCCGGAGCCTGGCCACTTGTCCCCGTGCCAGCAGGGACACCGAGTGGCACAGCTCCTCGGCAAGGTGGGAGGAAGCAGAAATAAATAGCAAAGAGGAAGGAGCTCCAGCCCCATGGGCACTCCTGGCTCCCGAACTGCCAGTGCCTGGCATTGCCTGCTTGAGGTGCGCACCGTGCCTCGCCTCGCCTTGCCTCGCCGCCGTGTTTCGCAGCAGCAGCTGCAGCCGTGCCAGGAACGTCTCTTCCCTGACACTCTCCTCCCGATCCCAGCCCCGGTGCTCTGCTTCTCTCCTCTCAAATCCTTCCTTGTGACTTTGGGATCAGGGAAGCCAGGCAGGAGGTGCGGCAGAGGAGGGAAATCGCTCACAAATACTTTGCTGTTTTCCTTTCCAGATGGTTTGGTTTGGAAGTTCTTCCATGTAAGCCTGAGCGCTGAGTCCTGAACATCTGCTGAGGAGGAGCCCGCTCAGTGTAAATGCAGAGAGGCTGCTGGAAGGGCACATTTCGGGAGGGTTTCAGGCTCCTGGTGTGGCTCACCCAGCAGCAGCCCGTGGCAGTGGCTGTAGCTGTGCCAAGGACACCTAGAGCTTAGGGAGACGCACCCTTTAAAAAACAAAACAAAACAAAACACAGTTGCATAAATCTGAAGAAGCAAACAAGCTGGTTTCTTACTTTGTGGCCTTTTCAAGGAGTTTTAAAACAATTATTTATACTCGTGAGCACAATCAAGTAGCTGTTTTAGTGGCAGCACCGCCTCCGTGCTTTTAGCTGCTGAGAGCGCCTGCATTAGCGGCCGGGACGGCTGGGGCTGACCGTGCTGGAGGCCTGCAGGAACCACAGAAAATATGAGTAACCAGTTCAAGGGATCAGGGAGAGGAAAGGAAACTTTCCTGGCAGGTTGCTGCTCCGGGCTCGCTGTCGGCTTGGGGGTGACTCGTTGTTGCCACGACCTCATGGAGAGTGCCCGTGTTTGTGCAAGGGCTGCCGGGTTCGTCGGGAGCTTCCTGCGGGAGGGATGAACCCGGAGCCGCGCCAAAAGTGGCACCAAATCATTCATGCACAAGCAGGAATAATTGCGACAGCAGACGATGTATAAAGAAAAAAGGAAAAAAAAGGCTGGGGAAGCCTGAGAGATGCTCGGCACTGGTGCAGGCGCTGGGCTGGGGGCTGATGTTTGCCTCCTGCCTCCTCCCGTCCTGCTGCCAACACACGAGAGACCCCAAACCATGGGGGTCCCCCCAAAAGCTCTTCAGCAACGGTCCCAATGACCTCTGAGCAAGCTCTGCCCTTCGTCCAACCTGCCCCCGCCCAAGATTTTGGGTGTCCATAAGCACATGTGGATGTGCACGCTTGTCTGCTTGAGTGTGTAAGAGAAGCAAATCCAAGGTCCTCTCTTGCACTTTGTGGGGAGAGATGTGTAAACTACCAGCGTGGGCTGGATTTCTTCCTTTTTGACTCCGACCCATGGATTTTAATAAGAGAAACCTGCTACAGCACGGCAATCTTGCTATGGTGAGAGCAGAATTAGACAGCCAAGCCAATTGACAGGGCATCTCTTACACTTTACGCAGGATTTTAATTTTAATGAACCCGCAGTGGTTGCAAGGTTACATCTTCAAATCCATTTCACCCTCCTCCCGTCACACCATAATCATAAATAGCGCTGGCTTTAGAGAGGTGTTGTGTTTAATTGAAAGTTCACTCGCAGCTTCCATCAATTTGCTTTCCTGTCCCCTACAAACAACCTATCATTTTAGTTAAGGACAAAACCAGAAATTTTATGGAAAACAAGCTGCTTGCAGAGAAATGATAATTAGGTGACTGTTTTGGAGGCCAGAACACTAAACAACAATTCAATTATGTTGTTCTCTGCTCTTTTTTCATAACAAAATAATTGTTGGTGTATGGGAACTACTGAAAAAAAATGGGACCAGCTGATTTTTGTGGTGATAAGTGCAGCTGGGAACAGAGGGTCCCAGGCCCCATTAAACACCACGTGGACTTTGCTGCTACTTTGAAGAAATTTTAGAGGGAAAATACACATTGGAAAAAAAAAAAAAAAAAAAAGTGGAAAATTGTTTAGCCCTTTCCACCTAATTTGACCTCCTTTCTCCTTCCCAGAGACAAAATAGAAACCAGACAGGATTTGTGAAAGCTGAGGGAAGGGGAAAAAAACTATTAAAAAAAAAAAAAAAAAAGATTTTCCCTGAAATAAATACGCTGATGTGCTGCCTTTGTGCTGCACAAACACAGAGCCACAGACGCACGCAGATACCCACACCTCGGCCCCGCACCAGGGACAAAGCCACTTGCCCAACACTTCTGCTGGAAAAAAAAACAGCCTTTAGTTACAGGGGGAGTGTTTCCATCGCACAGGTGGAGGACACAGAGGGAGAAAGCAGCAAACTCTGGGGCTGGGCTCCCTCTAAGGACCGGTGCCAGCACCCCCGGCACAGCCCCTCCTTGGTCAAGCCAAAAGGCAGAGCCAGGCCAGACGCTTCTAAGAGATGAACAAGCTTAAGGAGATGAACGAGGTTTTTGCTCTCATAATTTAGCCTCTGGTGCTCGGAGTGTTCAAGCATATTTCAGACGGAATCGACATCCTAGGAGGAGCAAGGCAGGATATAGAGCAGCAAGATTTAGCTAACGTATAACCTGCAACCACCTCGGTCCCCAGCCAGGTAGTGATGGAAGTGCCTCGCACATCGTGTGTCTGCAGGTAGGGTGAGCTTGCTGTAAGTGTAAAAACAACCCCAAAGTCAACCAGCTGCTACCAAAGTACAAAGAAAACCATCGCAGTGCATTCCTGCCCGCTTGGCTCATTCTGCAATACCGTAATACCAGGCTGAGCCGTGCCATGCCACGTGCTGTCCATTCGGCTTTGTGTGCTGGGGTCATGCTGGTTCAGCTGGAAAACTGAACCCACGTGGAAAACCAAATACTGGGCACTGAACTTTCTTAGAAGAAAATGGCACGTGCATGCTTGAGATCGCATCCAGGGCCTCGTAACTGTACCAAGGGGTGGCTTCAGCTCCTGCCAGCTACACCCTGCATGGGTAAAACCCCTTCCAGCTTATTGCAACTCCTCTCGAGTTTTAATGTTGTTTCCTTGTGCTAAAGGATCCCTCCTAAACTGTGCCCATCCCAGCTGGCATCATTTCCCCCCGTCCCACTCGGGGTGAGCACACTTATTTCCACAGGGAGCATTGATTATTTTTCCTGCAGCTGCACTTGCTGTGCACAGGAGTTATGGGGCTTTCCACACCTGCGAGAGAAACATTATCCTCAGCCTTCAAGGGTGAAGTATCCTATATTTAGTTGGACTAAATAATGATTCTTCTCTATCTTTCATATCAGGATTTAAGAGCACCCTGGAGCTACAAAGTTTATTAGAACCCATAAGAAGAACTGTACCATAAACGGGACAACCGTGGCCATAAACCTGCACCTTGAAGTTGTAACAAATCCTGGGATGTTGAAGTAGGACACGGTCTTGTCTCAGTCAGCAGAAAGGAAAAGAAAAAAAAAAAGGAAAGAAAAAGGGAGAAATGCAAACTTAAGCAGAAAAGAGGCCTGGAAATACAGAGGAGAAGAAAGGGAAAAAATAATAATAATAAAGAAAAGCACGCTGCTTGCATAGCCCTCTCAGCAGGAGCCCTGGGAGAGGCGCCCACATGATAAAACACAGCTCGGGTTAATGGGGAGAGAGCAAGGGGTGCCCGTGGGCGGAGAGGGCTGAGCGGGTGGGAGGCAGGAGGTGCACGGTGCTGCCGGGTGGTGGGATGTTTGTGCTGACTGCTCCTCATGGCCCACTGCCAACAGCACGAGGGGACAAAATCACAGAGACTGGGGGCAGAAGCACGGCCCCAACATGTGCTGGAAAGGGGCTGGGGGTCCTCGTCCCCTCCGTGCCACCCCGCGGCCCCTGGGACCCTGGGCGCATCATGCAGCCACTCCGTGCTTCTTCTCCACTGGGCTTCCCCTCCTCAGCTCTCCTATCTCGTCACTCTTTCATCTCCAATTTCCTTCCTCGGTACCCAAAATAACCTCATTCTCAACCTCCCTGCTCCCTCCATTTCTACCCCTACCCATACCCGGGGGCTGAAGCATCGTGGTTTGAACACCTCCTGCCCTCTGTGGCCACCGCAGCCGCGTGAGCCCAGGACCCAGCTCTGGGTTGCGGAGCCAGAGAGAGCCCATCCCTCCCCGCCAGCCCTCACTCTTTGTCACATTGGGTTATTTTTGCTGCTGTTGAATAGATTAAATGACAGAGGGCTTTTTTTTTAAAGTAATTGAGTTTTATTTTGGAGAGGGAAAAATGGAGAGCTAAGTGGGAAAAGGAGAGAGATAGGAATAAACCACACATCTTTTTATATAGGATCCACAGTTAATTCTTAATTAGAACTGACAGATGCTTCTCCCATAATCCTATTCCCAACATGTTCTGTTTGCTTTGTTTGGCGCTGCATGATACATGGTGGCATCGTAATGACCTTTTGCAACTCGTCCTGGAAGTGTTATTGGCACTCCAATGATTTATTGCATGTTCCAGTTGATTACTGGGCCATTTGTCAACATTTTTTTTCGCTCTCCATAAACCTGTCTCCTGTGTCACAGACATTCGCTAGCATGAAAATTTAAACAAATACAGTGTGCGGCTCGCAGGCAGCGTCTGACTCCTACTCCAGGCTTCCAGCACAAATTCATTCTGGCCCCAGCAAGCGTTTAAACTTTGCAGTGCTCGAGGACGAGGCGCTGCCTGCAGAGTGCATCAGACAATGGGAGACCTGGGCATTGCTTTGAGAGTCTTATTTTAGAAAGCTATCTCCGGGTGATCCATGCTACTTGCTCAATTGTTTATTGGCGTTTTGGTACCACTTATGGGAATGTGGGAAAATCAGTACTGGAATTAACCACCAAAATAATTATCCTTAAAATGACTGCCTGAGGATAGGCTGTGTTCTCCTCCGCAATTACCACCACAGATTTTTTTGCAGCAGGGAGAGGAGCTGGTGAGAGGAGCAGGGCAAGGGGCTGGGAGTACTGGGGGCTACCCTGGGGCTGTGCAAGTCCCCTGACCCCACACATCTGGAAGCACAGCCCAGGGCAACCAAAGCCTTGCTACAGAAAGGAGGCTTTTGGGACAACTGCAGAGCAGACATCACTCAACTCAGTAATGCTATTTTGAGTAGATAGGTTAGGGATCAGGGAGGGGATGGAATTCAGGCTGACCAGAATTCTAAGGCCAAAAATGCAATGATCGTGGCCTGAAAAGGGACAGATTCCCTTGTGTCGATGAAGTCCCAGGTCCCCAGGGCACCCTGAAATGGCCGCCACGAAGGGAAGCACCCAGAGCCACCTGATTTAAAAACCCTGGCCCGTCACTAAACGGGATGTAGTGGCTGTTACAGTGGCCTGGAGCATCTGCACTGCATTTCGAGGAAGCTTTTCCAGGCACTCGTATAAATCACCGCTCCTTGCTGCAGTAAAGGAAAGGTATTGTTTCACTGCTGTGACATCAATGCAGGCCACATAAATAATTTTTTATTAAGTGTGCAGTGCCCTGTAAAAATACACACACAATTTGAGGATACTGCAGAGCGAATGCAGAAGCACGGCCAGCTCTAAATAGTCTTTGCTGTGCAGAAGAAGCTGGGATGAGAAAGGAAACTCGCCGGGGTGGGGAGAGGGGTGGCTGGGTCTTTTTCCAATTCCAGCTCAGATCGGCATGTAATGTATGGCTTAATTTCCTCTCAAATTAGACACTTGATAAAAAAAGTTATTATATCTGTCAAGTTGCCAGTGCTTTTTATGAGTGTGATAAACTAAGAACCACTGCTTTACAAACCTTGATAGGATGTTTCAGTACCTGGAAAACAATTTTATTGCAGCCTGGACTACTAACAAATTGCAAATACTGATTAAGCCATAAAGTTACAACAACATTAAAAAATAATGAGAGGTTATTGCACAGGGGGAAGGCTCTTAAGCAGCGGATGCAGCCGCCCGTTCTCCATGGCGCACGGTAACAGGCCGACCTGCAAAGTGCATTTCCCCAGCACAGCTTCCCCATCCGCCGCCCCGAGCGGGGAGCCCGGCTGCGTGCAGGTGTGGGGGTGGCTGACGGGAGCCGTGTGGCTTCTTCCCTCTGTGGCCACGCTGGGAATCCCCCTACAAGGTTTTATTTATATCCGTACCCTGTGTTTTTTCTGACCGAAGGGATTTGAAGTCCCCTTTGCACAGGGACGCTGCCAGGGCCCGGCTGTGGCACAGATCTCAGTGGGCAGATCTGTTTGGAGAAGCCTCCCAGGAACAAAGGGCAAGCAAGGCTCTCCTGGTTGCTCGACCATGGCCACCACAGGCCCCTGTCCACTGGAGGATTGCCCCTGAAACAGAAGCAGGGCGCTTTGGGCCCGTAAAGGCCCAGCGCAGCCTCCCCAAATGGCTGCGCCCCCGTGATAGCACTCTGACACTCATCTCCATCCAATTCAGTTTTGAGCAGGAGCTGAGCTCCTGAATATCAAACAGCCTGGCTCCCAGATCTCCTGGTGCCTCAGTTTCTTATCTATAAAACTAAAGTCAGAGCACTACAGCATGGGGACAGGCAGAGGCTGTGCCGAGGGCTCGGGGTCTTCCTAAACCCCGCAGGCCTGTGCTGGTGGGCAGGGGGGGGCAGGGGAATGCGCTGCCTTTCCTAACCAGAACTGAAATATCAGGCCATGGGGGATCTTTGGGGCAATTTTTCCTTCTGAGAGCCAGCACCGGTCACCAGCAGTGGGTAAAGAGGAAAAACCCAGACGTCAACCCCCTGCCTGCTGCCCCCACCCCGCCTTCTGCTGCATCCGACCCCCCGCCGCACAGCTCTGCAAACACGAGCGTGTTTGAACAAGGCTCTCATAATGATTGTTTGGACAGAGACTAGACTGCCAAAACCTCCCGGGGAGCCGGAGAGAAATTCCTGCTGGGAAGCTCCTCCGGCGGCCGGGCCCTGTGCAGAGCTGCTGGGGTTAGTAAGCAGAGCACGGCCGTGTTTCAGCGGGCTACCAAAGGCCATCGGACTGCGGTGAGATCTGGGGATAAAGCACACCAAGAGCCTTCCCCAGGCCGTGGCAGAAGGCAGGGTGAGATGTGCCAGCAAGACAAAACGGTCGCCCTAAATGTCAGTGAAATATATGCCTCTGAAGTTTGTTGGGTACATGGGGGTCTGTGTGGATGAGAGGTAATACACACACTTAAATTTCTATTAGCATTTCTTTAGCCATGCACTCTCTTGTGACAAGAGCTGGCCGAACTCTTCAGAGTGAGCAATTTATCTGATTAATTTAACCCTGTGCTAGGCTCCTTTTTAACCAGATCTGGGCTATCTGTGAAGGTCTGTTATCTCAGTGATTCACCAGTTTATGTTAAAGAGCCCTTCCTGCAGTCCTGTCTCAGCCCGGCGGCTCCCCAGGAACATTTGCTCTCCCTGCTGCCCTTCAAGTCTCACCATTCAGAGCGTGCAACTGGTGACCTCAATCACACGGAACTGGTTTTGGTCTCTGATTAATAACTCGGCTGTGTGAAGGCCAATGGCAATATGAACTCCTGCACGGCAGGGACACCGCAAGGACAATACAAATCACCTCTCGGCTCTCTTGCTTTGTCAACCCTCCCAGAGCAGAACAGCTTCCAAACTGGGGCATTTCCACGGCGGGCAGTGAAAACCCACACCTGCATGTCAGGCCTGGCCCCTGCTCACAAGCACCCCGTCCATTACCAGCCCTTGTGCCAGGATTGATGATCCGCTTCACAAACACCTGAAGAAAAGTTGCAGTAGAGGGCTATGAATGCAGTGGCATCACAAAACCACTCCAAATTCAAGCTAATATTCACCCTTCTTCTCTTTCCCACCATCTGCTGAGCTGTGCTCGCTATGCAGGTGCTTTGAAAGTCCCCCAGCCTGGGAGGACGCAAGGCAGGCTCAGCTGGGACTTCACACCTGGCAGATCCTCCTAATGGCATTTTTGCCCTGCAGCAGCCTGCCTTCCGCAGCCCAAGGTCCTCGGGCATGTGTCCTTTCTTCCTGCTCCTGAAGAGCAAACTTTGCAGCTCTTCCTCCCTCTGGCTCTGTTCAGGGCCGTGCTCAGTTGCCGCACTGCCGTGATGATGTTGCAACTACAAGTATTTAGGGTTCTTGCCAATAAGGTGGATTCCTAAAGTTGATTACTTACTAATCAACATACTCACTAAAGAAAATAACTGAAAGAGGTGAAGCAATCAAGCAGGCAGAAAGATGAAAATAACAGAGAGAAAATGTCTTCTGGTGAGGCAAGATAGTCCTGTGGAGAGGGACACAGTGACCCCAAAAGTGGCCTGCTCCTTTCTCTTTGGTTTGGCCTGCCAGCAGAGCCCCTGTGTTTCTCCAAGTCTTGGGCTACAAGCAAAGCGTTTCATCTGACCTGTCTGGAAGGAAAACTATAGAAAAAATATTGAAAAGGTGGAGATATAGGGGAATCATTCTTTTTAACTAAGCTCATTTTAATAAAAAAGAAAAGAACAGTCTTTCTATAAAACCAGAGTGGAAATATTTCCAAAAGCCATGCTGTTCCCTGTGCACCCCTGCCTCCGAGCAGGACTTCTGCAAGCCTGGGTGGCAGCAGAAAGCAGCCAAGTGCTCTCGCTGTGCTTCTTGGTGCCCTGCAGAGATGCTTGAACAGCTCCAAGAGCAGGCTTGCTCCCTGACGGTGTCCGAGCTAATGACTGCTGCCTGCTAACAGAGCCCATCAGCACGGATGCAGCCCTGCACAGATGCAGGACACAAGTGCTGGTGCCAGGGCTGCAAGCGTCGCCACCAACCTCCGTGTCCCCACGTGTCCCTTGCCCTGAGAGGCACCCAAATATTGCTCAGCAAGCCCCTTGTTATCCAACCCAGCCAAATCATGGTCAGCCTCCCGTGCTCTCCGTGCTCGATCGAGTGCAGAAAATTCCCTTTTTTTTGGTCAATTTTTTGCAGGGCTCCTCTCATTGCTGTGACAGCCCTGGCCGAGCATCCCACCTGGCAAACAGAGCCTTGAATCCTTGAGCCTGGGGCTGCCAGCAAGCCGTGCGTCCCCCGCGCCGCCCCGTCTCGCACGTCCCTAAGGTGAGCCCGGCTGTGACTGGCACCCTATGGAAATCCGCGCTGCTTGTGAGCGTGATCTAAAAGCGTTTGCTTATGCACACACAGAACTGGCATTTTGCTAGATTTAGGGAAGTAAGCAAGACGTATTTGTCTGCGGAGGCTTTGCACCTTCGGCAATTATGTCTGCAGTCTGGAAAACAACAGCAGCAGGGTTGCAGCGGGGAGGGGAAAAAATTCTATCATGTCAGAATAATGAGATCTGTGATTTCAGCACTTACTGGGTCAGAGTCACACACAGTGTGTTATCTGTAATGCTTTCCTCTGACATTCAGGAAAATTGCATTTATGCAGAGGACACGAGGCACTGAAGCACAGGACTCCGCCGGCCCCCAGCCCGGGGATGCTCTGCCCCAGGCCCCTGGGCTCCCTGGCATCCCTTGGGGGGGGGGTGGGCAGGCACGCAGCCCCCAGCCCTCAATGAGACACAGCAGAATGCTTTCTGCAGCCCTGGGTGTCTGGGATTTTTGTGGTCTGCCTTTTTTTTTTGATAAAGAACAACTGACCTTCTAAACCAGAAACCTGCCATGAGGGAGCACTGCCCTGGCCGCGCTCGAGCACTGCCACACCGGGGCTCGGGCTCACAGCCCCCAGCACTGGCCATGAAGTCAATCAGAAATTCTTTTCCAGAGAGGACATCGTTTTGTGCTAACGATCTGAGCCCTCAGACCATTCGAGGCCTCGGACTAGGAGCTGCAGAGTAATTAACAGTGGCATGGGCTTTTTGCTCCTTAATTCTCCTTCATGCTTCTCATCATCCAGGGGCTTCATCCAGCTTTTGATTTTTGTCTTTTTGCCCCCCCTTCTTTCTTTTTCTCCTTCCAGTGCAGGAAGAAAACCATACATAGATTAAAAAGATCTTGTTTTCCAGCTGTTAAAGATAGTTTGAAATGCAGCCTGCGCCAATACCAGGGATCAAACCTCCCACTGTGGGAGAGGCCACTCCAGCCCCAGGCCAGATCTGAATTTTGCCAATAGCTCCTACATTTACAGTTTTCCTTGAGGGCTTGCATTACAGGCCACAGAGCTCTCACAGTCAGGATCTGGAGTTTGTCTTGGACCTGCTCTGCAAAAGCGTGGGGCTGCCTCCGCCGGCCGACGTTTCTGGACAGTTCCTATGAAAAACACTGAGGAGGGAGGAGGAGGAGGAGCAGGGGAGCTCCCCTTCGTCCCCCTTCTCCCAGGAGCCTCCCGGGAAGGACCCTGCAGGAAGGACATGAAGCCTTCCTCATCCCACCTCGGCCCTGTGCTAAAAGGGCCCCTTTGCTTTCCGAGCTGCTCCCGAAGCCCCCCGGCTCGGCTCGGTGGGCTCCAGGAGCTGAACAGACAGTGGTTTCCCACCGTGACCAGGAGCAAGTCCCCGCGGCTGCTTTTTTCCAGTGATGGAAGAGCCTAACAGTGATATAAAATGCTCTCGCTCGTCCGGCTGCTGATCTTTTGGGCAATTATTTGGAAGTAATGAAAGTGAATGCATGACATTTAAAAAAAGAAACTCCGCTGTCAGCAGGAAAGCTGCCACATTCCTCCTGCACCTCGGAGAATACGCTTAGCTTGAAATAATGTTCATTTTAGCAGAGTTGTAAATTACAAGCGTGTTAGGGTCTTGTGGGATTTATTACCATTTGGAAGGAGGTTATAGGCCTTGCGCTGTTGCTGCTGCATCTGGTGCATGCTACAGAGCAACCACAGAGCAAAATTTGGAGGCAAAAGAAAGCACCTTTTATAGCTCATCTCTGGTGGCTTGTATTGCTAGCATTACACATGCACACACACACCAACTTCAGCAGTAAAGAGGAAGGATTTCGAAATCCGTTTCCCCAGTTGCTCGCTGTAATTGATCCGCCGTTATTAATACCGACGACAAAACCTCGCCGGGCGCCGCTGCAGGGAGCGCGGCCGGCGGCCCCTGACCCACGGGCTGCTGGCCGTGGGGAGCAGGGCTGCAGCCCTCCTCTGGGATGGCTGTTTAATTTTCTCAGGTTTATGTTCTTTTTTTCATCGCAGGTGTTTCATAAAAATGCAGCCGTGGACCTGGCAGGAAGCAATAAGCTCGAGCTTCCTCTGCATGAACCGAAGGGATTTCTTCCTCCCTTCTGGCAAGGCTGGGGTTCTGCTAATGTAAGATGAATGCTCTTCAATCCTGACCCTGCTGTCTTCAGTCTGTAAATGCCGAAGGGTCACCTTTTGTCCATGCCATTAGTGATTAATTAATCTCGGTGTTTATTTGATCCATCCCTCTGCGAGAATTTCTGCACCAAGGTGTTTTGATTCCTGTCTCTCCCTCCCTCTCAGGCACTGTGCCCCACCAGAGCCCAGCGATTCCCCTTGGTGCCAGGAGGAACCAGGACTCACTGCCCCAAGTTGTTGCTACACAGCCTCCAAAATGTGCCAGGGACAGGCGGGTCCCAGGAACACAATGTGCCCGTCCTAGGAGAGCAAACCACGGGGCTGGGGACCTGACATGGCAGCTGGGAAGTGTCCGAGCACAGTGGCTCCAAAGAATCACAGAACTGTGTCATGGTTTGGGTTGGAAGGGACCTTAAAGATCTCCTAACTCCAGCCCCCACCACGGGCTGCGAGGTGCCACGGGATGGTTGCCTCCATCTCATGAGCCCAGAGCGGCCTCGCAATTCGGTGTGGGCATTGGTGGGCACCGTGGCCTCAAAGGGGGAGCCAGGGAGGGGGCTTGGCACCCCCAGGGCATTGATCTCAGGGAGAGCTTCAGCTCCTGGTCCCGTTCCAGCTCACCAATGGTTTCCCGGTCCAGGGAGGGGATTTTCTTAGATCGTGAGCTCTCCCCCCTGCATCTGTTTATCTCCGTGAATCCCATTAATCATGTTCTGTGCCTGGACAGCTTATAACACCACATCCATCCTCTAAGAGCTGTTATCGTACACCCCGAAGATCTGTCAGATAAATAGCCAGGTCAGCTGCAGCTGTTCCAATATCCTGAAGAAATCAGATTTATCATTTTAGATTAAAAAAAAAAAAAAAAAACCCACACACGCACACGCACCAGAGCCCCCCCACCCCACCAGCAGGCTGGCTGGGAAGCTGTGTTTCTTGGCCCTGCGCGAGTCCTGCTGCTGCTGCCTTCCATCTGCAGCCCTGTGATAAATGGCTGCAGGGTGCCAGGTACAGTTCAATGTTGAAAAATCCCAATATGTGACTTAGGCATCTCATCGCAAGTCATTAATCTAAAGGGAGGCCGGTGCCAGGACAAGGCTCTCCCTCACTCCATCGTCAGCTGGACCTGCTCAGCACAGCGGCTGCCAGAGGCAGGGAGGAGGGAGGGGAAGGCCCCTGCCATTTTCCACTCACAGGAGGAGCACTCTGCGGGCCGTTAACCCTCTCCGCAGCCCAGAACCGTGCCCTGAAGCCCCGGCCAGGCCGCACACAGCTTTGTGTGCAGAGAATTCAAGCCTCTCCATCTGACCCTGGAGTGGTGGGAGAGCTCCGTGCCCACCCGCTGCTTTCCAGGGAAGCGCTGCTCCTGCCTGAGCTCCCTCTCCGTGTGCCTGACATGGGGGAAAACTGGCATTGAGGGAGCGCCCTGAGCCCACCTCCAGCAGCAGGGCTCTGCCTGCACCCTGCTTTCCAGGGACTCCCACCAGTCCTTTTTCTCCGGGTGCCTGAAAACCTGCAGGAGCTCCAGCGAGTCACCCAGGGCCCCGCCAGGCGCATGCGATGCTCCAGCTCTCCAGCAGCCCCTGTCCTCGCTCTCGCTGGGGAGCCCAGCATCCTGCCAAGGTGCCTCTCCTCCCCTCTGCACCAGTCACATCCCGAGCCGCGTGCCTGGTGCCAAATTGAGTTGTAGCCGTGAATTATTTAGAAGCATCAGTGGAATATTGTTGTATCAGTAACGCAGACTATCAGTTTGTGGCCTTGGGGCTGCCTCAGTTACACACTCCATCACTATTTTCTCTCATGAATAATGTAGGAGCGGAATTACTCTGCATGTAGAGAATTCATACCCTGAGAAAACAAGGTTGCTCCAAAATTAATTTTCCGTACTAAAAGAGCGACAGAAAATCAATTAATCGCATATTATTCTATACGGAGACAGAGTAAGGGAAACAGCGAAAATGGCTGTAGCTATACATCAGCAAATGCTGTATTGGCAGAGTGCTTTGCAGGGCTGTGAGTTACAGCCAGCTACAAAGAAGGTAAATATATTCCGCCCCAGAGAGCCCTCGAACATCAGACCGGAGCTCCAAGCAGAGCCAGCTGGGCGCCCCCGCTCCCCGCCGCGTGCTCCCAGCGCCCGGCTCCTTCCTTGGTCCTGCCGCTAGCGGGCTCAGGATCCCACCGAGGGGGCTCCTCGACAGCCGAGGGCTTCCCACAGCAGCCCGGCCCTGGAGGAGGAGGCAGCCCGGAGGCCTCTTAGGTGCTTGCATCGGCGCTCGCCTCGCCTGGATGGCGGCAGGAGGTCGGAGATCTCAGCAGAATTAAGGCCCTGCTCCTGCGCATCGCGAGGGCTCGAGGTGGAGGAGTTAAGGCTGGCTCTGTTTCTGCCTCCAGCACCGACCCGCCACGCTGCTCTGGGAAACAGCTTCACTTTTATCTGCTTCATACAAACCGTAACCGGCCATTTTAGAAGGGAGCTGAGAAACTTAATTAATATTTAAAATTGCTTTGAGTCTCGCAGCAAGGCATCGTACTCTCCGAAGATCTCGAAGTGCTTCTCGAGAGGAGCGAATGCTGCGGAGCCAGAAGCAAAGGCAGGGAAAGGGGCAGGCAGCCAGGGGCAGCCCGGGAGCAGGGGAATTTTTACCCCTCCAGGCACAGCCCCTGCAGCACCCCGGGGACACGGAGCTTGCTCCCACCAGCTGCGGGGAAGCTGCTCCACCGAGTTGGGCTGATTCCTTCTCCTCAACACCCACCAAAGATGGCCCAGAGGCCAGCTACAGAAACACCTAAGGACAGGCTGCAATGATACCCTGACCTGTGTCTGTTCCACTGCCTAGTCAGTTTTGATTAATAACATTCATCGGCTTAACAAATGGTATCGCAATTAAGGGATGAGAAATTACGAGGCTGACCTCCAAAGAGCTCAAAATATCAACAGCTTCTTCAGGAATAAAACTCAAAACCAAGCTGATCCACAATGAAGACTGGCTATTTTTTATCGCAGCAAATTATTTTCCCTGGGTACCCTGTTCTTTTGTCGTCTCCTAGAATAGGTACGCCTTAAGGGTCATCACCCAGCGGAGATCATTCCTCCAGCACAGAAAGCTCTCAAAGCGTGCGCAATGGCAACAGCAATGGCATCTCCAAGTGCCAGTGTAGGGGATACAAACCAGAACATCTCCTGGACTGAATTTACAGGGACTTTTTTTTAGTACTATTAAGCAGGAAATTTGAAGAAGCAATCCTCTGCAGCTCTACCAACATGGCCTTTGATTTCACCCACTCTGGATGAGTCTCAACATCCACGGCAGGAGCCAGTGGCCAGCAGCAAGTAAGAGAAGTGGCTGGGTGACACCTAGGAGATCTGCCATGGAGCAGGCCCTTCTCTCACTAAACCAAAGGGCAGGATTTCTCTCCCTTTCTCCAAATCCCAAACACCAACAAGGATAAAAACAAAACCACGTATTTTGTGTTCCAACCCAGCAATCGCACCCTTTGGCTTCGGTGTTCACCGCAATCCACATCTCTACCCACTAGGCAGCGTGTTTGCTTCCACCTTGGGAGACAGAAATGGCTTTCCATCTTCAAGAGGAGGTGCACACACAAGTGTGAGGGTGCGTGTGTGTGTGTGTTCACGCTCACGGGCACTACCATGAGCCACTCACATAGGAGCTGACCCCACGTGTGCTGCACGGCGGAGCAGGAGGTGTGCGCGTGCACCCACACGTGCACGAGCCACCAGCAACAAGCGACCCTGAGCACCTGCAGAGGCCTCTCCGGCCCCTTTGACGAGCCCGTCACCCCCTGCTCCCTCCGTGAATGATTTACCTTCTGCTCTGCACAGGCACAAAGGTTCCCCGCGTGCCGAGAGCAGCTCGGTGGGTATGGAAGTGTTTAAGGAGTGTCTGCGAGTCCCCCAGCCGGAGCAGACATGAAAGGGAAGATGCTGCGTGTGATTTATTGCGTGCTGAGCAATCTGACAGTCATACTGTTTGAAACCGCTGTCCTCTGGCTTTATCCCGGCGAGGGGATGGCTCGGATTAATGCTGCGGGGGAGGAGGAGATTTATGGTGCTACAAAGGCGGCCGCTGCCTTGGCCGCAGCTGCCCGCACCCCCAGCCCCCTTCCAGATGTGCGGCAGGGGAAGAGCTGCTCCGGAGGGTGCACGCGGATCCCAAGCCCTGTACTCCGCAGATGTTTATTGATTTAGAAATCCAGCCTTTCAAGAAGCTCCTCGGAGCGCAGAGCAGTGGCTGCTCCCCCAGTCGCCGGCCCTTGGGGCTGACAGACCTCACCCTCACACGGCGTTGCCCACCGCCTTCATCGTCCCCGATTTACTGTGGGCAAACCTTCCCTCCCCGGGCATCGTGGCAAATTTGGCTCCCTAGGCTCCTCAGGACACAGCTTAAAATCATGGGAAACAAAGAGAAGTGCCTTTCTGCTGCTGCCTTCCTTGGCTTTGGGGACTCGTAAGTTCCCTTCAAGCGTGAAGGATGGAAACTTCCTCGCACACAGAGAAAAGAGGTCCGAGTTTTCTGCAATAGCAGGACTCCAGGAGCTGGGGCTTTTAATGAGGACGATTTTCCTGAGATCTGCCTTGTGAGAACTGGCTGCCCTGAGCCCAGCAGCAACCTGCAGCTGCTCCAGGCCATCTCCGGAGCTCCCCGACGTGCTCAGTCCAAGTGGCCTTTGCTGGAGACCCAAAATACCACTTTGTCACCGTTCCTCCGGTATTAATATAGACACTTTGAACACTGGATTATTCTGTCCACCCCCTTTAGACTAAATCTGCCTTGGAAAACAAATGACCCTATTGGGCTCAAAATGCTCCCGCAGCTGACTCCATAATGAGCTGTTTATTATAGTTCCCATAAGTGAAATCCATTAAGTCTGACAGAAATGCAGCTAAAGTTTACATTCAGCATCCGTTTGAGGGGAGTTCTGGGCCTGAATTAAATTTGCCCCTTCCCTCCTCCACCCCAGCAAAGCCATACACGATACTTAAATGAATTTTCCATCATTATTTTCCAGAAGAATAGCGCTGAACTTTACTGGGCCCTGGCTGATTTGGCAAGTTGTCCAACTTGCCTGCTATAAGTCAATTTTTTCTCCTTTCCAGTGTCAGTTTTCAGTCTTGAAAACTTGAAAGGAAGAAAGGTGGCTTAGGGATGACATTGTTCTTTAAATCTTAGTCAGAAGCAAGCCATTTGATTTTTTTTAGCGCCCTTCAAGATTAATATTGGTGCAATGGTGTTACTATTACAGCTGGCTGAAAAATGGAGTTTCCATTGTATAAGAAGTTCTGAGGTTCCTCCTAAGAATAATTGTCCCAAATTTAGACAGAAAGCCAGTGTCTGTTACTGCGCTATAACCAAAACAATTAATCTTTTTTCTGGTGTATCAATTATAACATGACCTTAATACCAAACAGCGAAGTCAAAATGAAAGATTTGGGGATTTTAAAAGCAAAATGTTTTCATAGCTTTTAGGAAACAGTTAAACAAAACCTGCGTGTTAGCACGGAACATTTTTATGCATTGAATCATCGGTTTTCAACAGAAAAGCATTCAAGGTACATCCTTCTAATCAGCCTTCATTATTGCTTGCGAGCACCGCCTAATGAAGCACAGGGCTGGCGGTGTTTCCAGCTCCAGAAGCAGGGAGGAAAAAGGGAAGTGTGAGGAACAGCAAAGGGCACGGATAGGAGGAGCAGAAGGGAACAGGAGAGAACACACAGGACAGAAGGGGCAATGGGGATGGGAGATAAAACCCCTGAGCTGATAGCACGACTCCCCTTGCCTTTAGCAGCGCCGAGGGCAGGCGTCCTCACCATGGGCTGCCGAATGAAGGCTCCCAGGGAGCTTGGGAGCTCCCCAGCACCTGCAGGAGCAGCAGCCTCAGCACCCTTCCCCTCTGCAGAAAAGGTTTGGAGGCGAGGAGAGCGTCGCCCCGCTTCCCCCACGGAAGGGAGAGGAGTCTTTCATACTCCAAATGGCTCCGCAGGCTGGAAATCGCAGTGATTGTACAAACCCTGCCATGAGTGGCTGATTGACCTTGGGAAAAGTACTTCATACCTCTGCAGATTGTAATCAGGTAATATCTGTGAAGTGCTCTGAAGTCTTTGGACAGAGAATGTTGTAAGATGATCCCAAAGGCAATAAAAAAGGGAGAGCTGCTGTCCAGCAATACACAGAACTGTATCCTCGAAATTACATTTCCTTCCTCCCCTCTCCTCCTCCTCCAAACGTGGCACCGATTTGTCAAGTCTGGACAGATAATCCAGAGGTGTGTGTGCCTGCTTTATCACCAGGAATGCCTGTATCACACGAGCAGAGGGTGGTAAATAGGTTTCAATTAACACAGATAAATCCAAAGGATGCTTGATGGTCATATTTTGTAAATCTAGCAAGAAAAGAGTAATTTCTGTACAGTTGTGTGTGGTATGTATGCAAGCAGGAGGGACTGTCTGCATTAGCATATAAATGCATTTAAAGTGAGACAAATACTGGTGGTTTTGGCAAGCTGGATACCTCTGGAATCACAAATGTAAACTGTTTAGAAAAGGAAACATTTCTGTTTAAACGTAAGGAAAAGGCGGCTTTGGAAGGTAAACATCCTCCCAGAGAAGTAATCACTTTCGGAACTCGTGCGGCTCGTTGGGGCACTGGGAGGTGGCTCACAAGCTGGGGGTGGCACCTTGGGCAACCGGGTACCCTCCGCTGTACCGGCTGGAGGATGCACCCACAGCTGCACTGAGGGGCTCAATAAAACCAGAATCACCAGTGTAAACGCTCACTTGTGATGGGGGAGATCTCTTAGGACTGTAAACTCATCAAGGGTTGGGCCACTTCTTTGGTATGTGCTTGTACAGATCCCGCTGCCGAGGGCTTACCAGCGCCAAGTGCAGCAAAATCGGCGCTAGGAGTAAGGAGGTTTCAGAAGTCCTAAGTGAGCAGTGACCCAAACTTCTTTCTCTGCTTGGAAAACTTCAATGTAGAATAGGGCCTATTCTGTAAGGCAAGTTACCTATTTAAAACCCTGCGCTACTTGGCTTCACAACACGCTTATGTGCAAAAAAATAATATCTACACGAAAAGAACCACGGCACAGCCCCAGCGAGGCCCCAGGTCCGCACGTGAGCTCCTTGCATGCACTTCATGCGCTGCCAGCCGTGATGGAAGCCCAGCTTTGTTAACACGCCAAGGAGATGAACAGACACAGATTGTCCACTCACGCACGACCCCGGTGCAATAACAGCAAGTTTGTCCAAATAGTCAAGATTTTGTCTGTTCATCACCAGGGTTTGTTTTGGAAACAGCTGTTAGTCTGTGCGGTAAAACATAAGATGGAAAGTGTCACAGGAATGTGGTTGTCATGTGAAACCTTTCCTAGGAATGGCAAGGAGATTTATATTTTGCATTTGGTTTTAATTTGATGCATATGGCTGTAGATGCCTGAGATTGGGGAATGGCACTCGCAGCCAGAACGCATTTTTCAGGGGATGGCTCGCGGCCTAATACAGAAGGAGCGCGCCCTGCAGCCGCAGCACCCACCACGAGCCAGCACAGGACCAACTCCTGCCACCCAGGACTCTGCTCCACACGGGGGTCCCCTCGGTGCCACATCGGCCACCCATCACCTCTTGGAACCGGGTCCCAGGCTCTTCCACCCCTGTGCTCTCTCTTGGCCCTGTGATGCTTGCCCTGAGCAGCCTGAGGCCCTGGGATGGGTGCCCTCGTTAAGGGGTGCCTCTGTTAAGGGGAGCCCCCCTCACCCTGGCTCCCAAAAAACAAGGAGCACACCTCAGTTGCAATGTTCCCACCCGCTCAACGTTGGTCGTTGCTTCTTTAGTAGCATTTTTAAAAACTGTTTTCCAGCTATTCCATGACCTGGTTTGGCCAGGGGTGCGATTAGCAGGCAGGCTATGTGGGATTAGGAGTTTAAATGCTTTTCCTTCCCTCCCTGCTTTGCTTTTGGGAAAAAACAAGCAAAACAAACACAAACAAAACCAAACCAGATGTGGCCTGTGTGCTGAAAACAGAGAGCGCTCCACTGCTCGGGGGGAATCTCACAAGTGGCCACGGAGATAAAACAAGGCTGGACTTGTAAAATGGAGGCTGGTGCTGTGTGGGGCAGCAACGAGGGGTGAGAAGAGGATCTCGTCTTCAAAGAACTGGAGAAATGTGATGCAATGCCTTCAAAAGAAAGGAGGGGGAGAGAGGGAGAGCAATGCAGGGAATGCCACAAAAGTCATGTAGGCAAGAGCCTGCAGCTGGCTGAGTTTGAAAACAAATGATTTTAATCAGCTGCTATTCAACTACTGTCAGTTCTGATTTACTGTGTTCAGCCAATTAAGGTTTGGGGGAGGTTCAGGGGTTAGGAGGTGAGAAACAAAAGCACGTTGTGGGAGGAGAGGAACACCAAAACAAGAACAGGGCTGTGGCTCTCTGAGCCCTTCCCCAGGATAAACCACTGGTGTGGTATCAGCCTCCCCTGCACAGCCCGGCAAGGAGCCCTCTTTCCATGCAGAAGGGCTGTTTTTCAGAGCCTCCTTTGCTCATGCCTTCAGCAGAGGCATCCAGCCAGGGCCAGAATTAACAATACCGGAGGTGATGGGGACGTCTGTTCTCACGGGAACCCACGTGCAGTGGGGTTTTGAAAGCCCCAGCTATGTGGCAGCACATTGGTCATGACCATGCGGGCACCGGCAGCACAAGCGGCCAGCTGGTGGAGATGGTTCCCCCAAAAACGTGCCCTTAAGCTCTGCCACTCTCAAGCAAAGCAAATTGCTTCCATAAGCTGAAAATGACAACATGACTTGAGGTATCTTCCCCCCTCCTGGATCATGACTAATAGATTCAAGGCAAACAGTTCCGGTAGGGCTGTGATATGAGCTTTCCACAATTAATTAGTGCAGCTAAGTACCAAGCAATGAAGAAAATTAAAAAGAAAAACCATCTTCCCATGTACAGAGATATCTGGGTATTTGCACAACTCCCACCTTAGTGGCAGATAATAGTCTGGAGTCTTTGATCCTATAATAACTCTCTGAACTATTAGTATTGTGAAAACGCTCCCAGGCTTTGGCTCGCAGCGCTGCCTACTCCGAGGATATGGCATGCAGAACAAATGTCTCCCTGTGTCCCGCAGATTACGGTCGGGAGGTCCTGTTTACCCTGAGATCTATAGTTTCACTCATACCCGAATCGTGTCACCGTGCTGTCTTTGTTCCTCCTATTTAGCACTTTGATTTGTGCAGCTCTGCTAAGAATCTCCCTTGCAGCTTGTTGACTTATCACTCATCCCCGTGAGTTCCCATTCTCTCTTCTCCTGACAGCTTTGCCTAATGTACTTATTCATTCAATTTAAATAAATCGAACACGGGCCTATGACAGCCGATAAGTGAGTCACACAAGAACAAACAGAAAGGAAGCACTGCAAATAGTCAAATGTCAAGTAGGAATGGAAAACTGTCCCTACAGCTTCAGCGAACCTTAGATGTCTAATATTTATGGCCAATTGATGTCATTAGAAAGTAAATAAGCCCTCTTATGCTGCATTACAAAAGATTAACTGCAAGCAATGGAGTTTAAATAGCACAGATAAGTGCAGATGGAAATAAACCTGTTTAAAGCTGGAAATATTTGCTGAACCTCCTTGCTGCTTTTAAGATAATTGATCTCTGTATATCTGTATTGAATCTCACCATAAAAGCTTTGAAACATCTTCTGGCAAAGCCGAGCTCACTTGTGACTCAACCTCGCCTTATCTCTCCGGATTGCAGAGGATTTTTTCATTTCTCAGCACGCTGGGTGGGGAGCACGCGGCCGGTGTCAGCACATCCCGAGATGCTCCGGGCCGGGTCGCTCCCCCTCTGCTGGGGACCAGCCCCGGCTCCAGCCTGGATCAGACCTGCCACGAGCCCCTCCGAGCGGGTGTGGACGTCCCCACCTCGCTGCAATTCACCCAGCTTCAAAGGATGTCAGAGAAACAAATCGTCTCTCAGATTATTGAAGCGTGCTCCAGCTGAGGATCTTTGGAAACAGCCCCGCACGACAGATATTAATGAGTTACATTTTGCTGATAAGGAATGCGCAAGAGAGAGAGAGAGGAGGGATTTACTTGGGAGTTTGGCTTTGCAGCGCCTGCAATGATCTCTCCCGTCCAGGGTGATGCTTGTTCTGGTGCCAAAACACACGTGTGGAGGGCTGAGGGTTGCCGTGCCGAGAGGCACCCATGGGTGCACAGGCACCGGGTGGCCGGAGAGCTGCAGGGGGAGGCCCAGCCACGCCGAGCACAGCTGTGCCTCTGCCTACAGCGCGTGTGTGCTGCGTCTGTGCGAGGCTGAGGAGGCCGGGAGAGGGAGGACCCGTGGCCAAACCCATAAGTCAAGCGCCGAAGACAACTGCAAGAGCCCACCCCGAGGTCCCCGTGCCCTCCGCGGCTGCCCGCCGGGCACCATCTGCAGCTGGACTCCGCGCCAAGTCGGCGCTGCACCGCTTCCCCGCTGCAGAAACATTTATTTGATCCTACAACATTGCTTTCAAGATGATTAATCTTTGCCCGGCTGTGTGTTTAGGCTCTCCATAAAGGCAGGTGCATGTGTTCATGTGCTGCTGCTGTCAGGGCTGTTAATGTAAGCGTCTGTTTTACAGCCCAATTGACAGCCGTATTGTTCTGGCAGGGTTACAGCTCTGACATGTGGAATCAATCTTTTTAACCTGTCAATTAATCAGTGGGCAGCTGTCAGCCCAGCTGAAAGGCCTGAAGGACAGTGCCCTTTCAATGGATTATACTGGATGCTCAGTGGAGTAAAATTGAACGCTTCAGTTTCGAGAAGCTCTCCATGCATTCAGAGCGGTGCTCGGCCTCGCTTTTACTGCAGGCCCTGCTGCTGTGCTCAGGAGCTGGTAGAGACCCCTCTGAAACAAGTACAGCATGGCTGAACAGCTCCTGGGAGCACGGCCGGGCTGGGGAAGGTCTCCCAGACCCAAAACCGCTTTCGAGGGGCATCCAGGGAGCAGACAGATCCCAAGCCTGGGATGCAGCAGCCCGGTTCCTGCTTGCAGCCCTGATTGTGTCTCCAGCCTGGGGCAAACCCCTCGGGCTCAGCTATGAGTGAGTTTTCCTGGAGTAAGTGATCCTGCCACTGCTACCCTGCCACAGCTTCCCGCGCCACGCAGCTGGCCCAGAACAACGGGAGCTGCTCCGGGCAATTTCCTTCTGCCTCCAATTTCCTCCAGGGGTTGGCCTCCCACACCATTTCCTTGCAATTTCCATGGATCTTTCCCATACCAATGGTTAAAAAGAGTATTTGAGGGAATCGACACTAGTCCATAACAGTCTCCCCTTTCTTAAATTGGGATTCTCTCTACCACCTTTGGAGCAGATGCTGGGAGCCAGACAGAAAATATCCTCCCAGAGCAACTCGGAGTGGCCAAGGTCCCCTGGCACCAAGCAGCTCAGAGAGGAAACAAAAGCATAACCTTGAAAATAGCTGCATTTCCCCAGTCCCTTCAGCCTAATGTACTGTGGTGCTAGTTGAGCGGCCACTAATTTGATTCATATGAGAAGCTTGACCTTATTCCACCAAGTGTTTTCCAGCCTGGATTTCTCTAACTGCTTGTTTATAGAGAGTATATGGAGCATTTTATGTTTTTTCAGCTGTTTAGGAACTTGATTTTTTAAGGCAGTCCCAGGAGAGCAGGGTACAAGTCCCTGCCTCCCCCTGCCTTCCCAGCCACCAGGGTGCCCACGCCACCTTCCCTTGGCTTGTGCTGGGAAAGGAGAGCGGATAATTTATTTGGTGGCTGCATCATTACGTGGAGGTGACTCCCAGCGCTATTATCTTTGCTTAGCACAAGCAGGGAGCAGTTAGCGCTCTCTGGGTCATCTATCTTAGGATCAAAAAGCTATGGAGACACAGAAAAGCTCTTCTCAAACCTTAATCTCCCAGCACCATCATTTTCTCAGCTGAGGATGGGCAGGGGCCTGGGTGCCAGTGCCTCCCGTGATGATTTTAGATGATTGATCTTTCTAAACTGCTTTTTTCTTGCTTGCCACACAGCCGTGGATAGATTAAACATTTATAGATTATCCCTGTGTCAGATGGCTTTGGACAATTAGTCACAAGCTAAGGAGTACTCTGGTGGTTTTCAGCAAGGGGAAAACATTAAGGTAATCAGGAGTTTGCAGCTCCGGATGCCAATCAAGCAACAATGGATGGCAAATTGTAAGGTGGGAGACAGGCGCTGACCATTTGTATAGAACGCCAGGGATAATTTGCTGCAGGGTCCTGGGGAAACCTGCACAGAGAGCAGTCTGAGGTTGTCAGGACTTTGACAAAAGCACAATAGCTCCTTCGGAGGAAAGTTGGATGCCAATGAATGGCACGCGTGAGAGCAGGCTGCGCAGGGGGGAGATGTGCAACGAGAGCAGGTCTGGAGACAAGCCTCAGGAGGGCACTGGCTCCCAGCCCTCTCCGAGCAGCCTCCCGTTCTCACTTGATTTATTCTCACATTGCACTGCAGGAAATAGAGAAATATTATCTCCTGTTTACCACTGCGAGCTGAGATTAAGCACCCTGTCCAAGGTCACGGAGCGCCTCGGTAGCACCGAGGAATTGGAAGCGAGCTCCTGAGCCCTGTACCCGGGCTCCTGCTCCCCCAGCAGTGCCTGGAGAGCTCCCGGCAGCCCCCCGATGAACAACACCAAGGCACAGTAAATAGCAATTGAAATATTTCCATCTCAGGCCCTGTTATATAAAGCAGCAAGACTAAGCACCAAATGCATCCTAATTTGCACCTGACTCTCTTTTAATCAAATTGAGCTTTCAGCCTTAATCCTAAACTGTGCTTTTCAGAAAGGATTGCAGGAAGGTTGTTCACCAGGAGGAGCAGGAGCTCGGGGAAGTCATTAGCACCTCTTCCTTGGGTAGGGAGGAGGGAGGTGGCCCAGCTCAGCCCTGCCCTGCTGCAGTGCTCCCCACGTACACCCCACCTGTGGGGGCACCAAGGGTCTTGGGGGACTCGGGGTCCGTCCCCGTTGCTCCCAGAACTTGTGGGAGAACCCAGACCCCTTGGCTGGCCCCACAGGGGACTGAGGCAGGGGCTGCACGCAGGGGTTCCCAGCTCTGCCCTCTGCTCCTTTCCACCCCAAGACTTACACCTCGGAGTAAAATCCTCACCAACAGCTTTCTCCCACCACTACGCCGCTGACTTGGATGAAGTTGTACCTACAGATAATTCAGACGCCAGACATCCTCATTCCAGCCACAGAAATAGGAGGATTTTAAGGTGAAATTGTCAGATCAAAGTGAGTTTACAGAGCTCCTTTAAACAAATTTTTACAATAATAATTTCTCGGCGCAGTGTCTGCAATAAAAAGACAATAGATTAGATAGCCATAGAGTGAGCCCGCGGTTGTAAATCACTCGCAGGGCCTCGGCGCTGCTTTGCAAGCATCCTGCACTCTGCCTCGCATGGTTTATGGTGTCATCCGAGTCCCAGAATCCCCAGAGTGAATTACAGCCTTGCAGGCAGCGGGTGGCCATCTATTATCCTACATGTAAACAGGTATTCAAATAGCAGCTTCAGAGCCTTCTCCTTGGCATTTAATCATGCCTGTAATCTAACCCCAGTCCTTGCCAAGGTCACAGCTCTGATTGCTCTTTCTCCAGCACTGCAGGTTTCAGCCAGCAGCAGTGACAGCCTCAGACAAGCTGATTGTCCCCCAAATTAACTCTGATGCTCTGTGCAGAATAATTCAGTAGCAACATGTTCTAATCACCAACCTGGAACCTGCCTCCATCCCCACGGCCCTAGGAGCCTCCCGGGAAAGCTGCGGCTGCTCAGAGGTGTGCAGTCCCCGTGGTTCGGGCACAGCAGCCCCAAACCCCATTCCCTGGCCCCATCAGCCACGCTCAGCCCTCTGCCCCCAGCTAGAAGGGGCTCTTGTCCTGGGTGGCCAACCCCAGGCTTTCCAAATCTCTTCTGTGGAGTAACACGGGCCAGAAACACAGGCTCTGACCATGGGCATGTTCTCCTTCTTCCCTCATGCCTCAGTTTCTCTGCCTGGAAGGAGGACAGAGCTCACAGGTACCCACATGCAGCCTCCGTAAAGCACAGAGCATCACACGGCAGCACGGACACCAACACATCCCGATCCTGTCCCGTGCTGAGCTGAAGCCGATGAGATTTGAAGGTGCTCAGCGAAGCCTTTTAAAGGACCGGGCCCTTGAAGTGTGGTCAATAATCGGTTCATCCTCCTCCCTGCTTCTCTTTCCCCCGTGCTGCCTCTCTGAGAAGCAGCTGAGAAATTCCTCAGTCACCGGCCAACTAGCAGGCAGTAAATCTGCAGAATATAAAGATGATTTTCATTTCCATTGGGCTACTCTATTTTTCTCTCTAAATATTTCAGGGGAGCTCGATTCATGGCTTCTCCTTTGGTGTTAAAAGAAAATAATAATAATTTTTTATTTAAAAGGTAGAGAGCAAAGCCCCGAGCACTGGGGCCCTCTGTATTGTGTTTCAAATGGTTCCCAGCTTCATTACTAGCTCTAAGCAAGTTCTGTATACATCACCTAGTTTAATTCAGCAATATCATCAGTGTCAATGGGTATCCAGCGGCTGCCGGCTATTGGTCATCTGGACCTGACACAAACTCAATAAATACTCCATAACCCCTGACAGCCGCTAGCAGATTAGCCCGAAATGAACGATTGCACAACCAACACCTGCTGAACCAAATCACCGCGGTGACTGATGGGCCTGTACCGAGCTCTGACCACAAGTGAGATCAGGGGAAGAATGATTTTATACTTTAAGAAAAGAATTAGAGATGGTGGCTGGAGTGATTGGAAAACCTTCACGAGGCTTCTCACTCCTTCCTGCCTCCCCCTGCCATGCCGAAAGCCGTCAGCGCTCCGGCTGCGGCGCGCTGCACGCTGCGAGCTGACCACGAGTTCAACAACAGCAGCGGCTTTTATTATTCCATACATTATTTATGCCACCATCAGCAGCTTTATTTCACGTCCTAGCATATTATTACTGTAAATTATTATTTTAAACTCTTTGGTGGGACTTTAACCACTGCTCAGAAACAAGCGCTTATTTAAAGGTAACACTTTGCAAATGGCTTCAGGAGCTTGCGGCGAGCCAGCCCGAGCCTCCACTGGTATTTTCAGAGGCTTGTAAAGTTTTCAGCCTCCAGAAAAACCTCAGGTCACATCCACAGGCTGAAACCCCAGCAAAGAGGAGCTAACCATGGGCAGTTTAGAACTCCTGGCAGCTGCTCTTTCAGTGCCTCGGTTTCCCCATAAGCCAATCAAGAAATATTAAAGAAATATTACTCTCTGCTGCTGATCCTCTTCTCCAAAATTAGGCTTTTTTTTTTTTTTTTTTTTTTTTTTTTGGCATGACTGCTTTCCCTATGTCATCTCAGGAGTCATTCTGCAGCAGAAGAAACAATCTGGTGCAGAACCTGGGCTGACTCGAAGCCTTCCAACCGTGCCACAGGGAGCCCTGCCTTCCCCCCGCCCTGCAGCCCGTGTGGCCGGGGGGTGCTGAGCCCCCCGAATTTCCCCTGCCCAGACCTCAGCCTGTGCTTCCCAGCACCCGGCCCTCGCCCGAGATGGGCCCTGCGAACGGGTGGATAATAGCCCGGCTTGTTTTATCATGTTCGTTTCTGTCTGCTCAGAATCTGTCATCGTTTTCACTACCCGGAATAGCTGTCACTCCAGTTTTGGCTCTAGCACCCTGTTTTGATTCCAGCCCTTATCGAGTTTATCTAGAATCCTTCTGCTCATTTAAAAGAAAAAAGAAAAAAAAAAAAAAACACCCAAAAAAATCTCTCATTGAAAGTGCTTTTAGGAGTTTGTCTGAGTCGGATCCCAAAAAGCCCTGCGTGGGTTTGATGCACTCCAGCCTAATTGCTGTCCCCAGATTTGAAGAGCTGTCTGCATTAGGGGCCCGCCAAAGTCTTTCAGAGTAATGTGATTTGCTGGAGAGCCGCGGTGTAGGTTTGCAAAAACACTGATGCTCCTGCTGCCAGCTTAAATCAGATACCAGCCTGACCTCAGAAAGCAGTGTCTTTTCCTATAAATTTTGGCATCACATTGAGTTACATCATTCGTGCTGCATTATGTGCTGTTACAGGCAAGAAGTCACGCAAGTTAATGTGGCATCTGGCTGGAATTTAAAGGCGAATGCACAGGGCTGCAAACCCCAAGCCCACCTTTGCCCTCAGACACCTGTGGCTGCTCCTTGCCCACGGCCCGGGGAGCACTGCTGGAGCGGGACAGGGATTTGTTTCTTTGCAGGTAGAAGCTCTCCTATTTACATCCAAAAGACTTTTATTTATTTTATTTTTTTTTTACACAGCCCTCGCCCCCCCCTTTCTTTTTTTTGACAAGGAAGACGAACAGTAATTCTTCATCTTTTGGAGGCAGAAGCCTGCTGACTAGAGCTCCATCTGGGGGCACCATCTGGGGATGCTACCAGCGAGCAGCGAGCGCGAGCACGCTGCGGGGAGGAGGTGGGCGACGTGGGGGGACCCCGCTGGTCACCCTATGGCCCCCCGTTGGTCCCACTGCCAAGCAGCTCCGCACCGGGGCAGGAGGCTCCTCCAAACCACACCAGGGCTGTGTGAGGACATATGTGCTTCTCCAAAGCCCTGTTTATTCACAGCCTCACACTTACGAGGTTCATGCAGGGCGCACGCAGGCACACCCGCGCACAGGAGGACACGCGGCGGGTCGCATGCCCCCGCGCTCAGCCAGGCTGTCCTCACGAGACCCAAATTATTCCCTGCCCTCCCATGTACCATTAGAGCAATGTGATGTTCTGGTGTGCCCAGGAGCAGAAAAGCAATGGGGTGGTAACTCTGGGCCCCCTCTGCTCCCTGGGGTCACGGCACGCCGAGGCTCCCCAGGTAGAGGCAGCCACCACGCTGCTGCCGCTGGGCAGCCCTTGGAGTGAGCAGAGCGATCACGGCTCACAAGTGTGCACTTCTCTCATTCCTGCTTAATTTGCTCCTAGCTGCTTTACAGAGCCCCTCACCAATTAACCAATTAGTAGCTAATTTAATTTGCTCTATCAGGACTGCAGCCCACGGTGGATGTGTGAAGCTCTGCTTGCCAGCCACCGCCGCTGCTCCAGCCCGCTGCACAGCACCCCGGGCACCCCAAAATGAGGCAATCCAAACCCCAGATGCTTCCCACATCCCTCCCCTGATGGATCTGAGACAAAACTTCCCTCAGACGAGGCACCTGCCTCCCAGATCTCACCTCGGGGAGATGCTGAAGCACAGACAAGCCACAAGTGTGCGTTAGGCTGCAAAACCTGGTCCAGCCTGAAGAGGAGGACGGGTATTTCAGGGCTGGGTTTGTCATGGTGCCGTTGTGGTGTTGTTGAGTTTTGTTCTTTTCTTTGAAGAGAGCTGGAAGCAGCAGCTGCTGAGCTTTTTGCTTAATCTTGAACAATGATAAAATGTTTCATGTTGGTATGGTAAAGCTTTCTGAGTCACTTCCCTGTATTTAATTACAATTTTTAGGCCGTGTTAAACTACAGATTTCATTATTTTCTACAAGTTCTATCTGTTCATTTTAATACAGGGAAAAAGAAACAGTTGCGATTGCTCTGAGTAACACAGGACAAACAGGTAGGGAGACAGACTCTGGCATCTGTGCGCAAACCATTTTGAGATTTTTGCAGAAAAGAAGATCAGTTTTCTGTTCTGGCTTGAATCTAACCAAAACCTCAGGGATGTGGTACAAATACTGACGATTTTCAGCAGCAGAGCTCCGCAGCACTTTTGTATGAGCGTCAGGAACCAGACAGCTCCTGGAAAAGCCTGGAAAACCCTTGGCACTACCCATGCCACTTGCATCAGAGCTGGGGTTATCCCAGGAAGAAGCTCTTCTGCAAGACTCTACGAACCCCACTCATACGCCTGGTGCAGCACCCCTGGGTACAGGAGCAGCCTTTTAACAGCTCTGCTCCTGGCTCAGAGCAGGTTCTGGGGACCAAAGCATCACCTGGGACCTTCCAGCAGACCTTGCTTCATGGATCTGCCTCTGAGGAACACCGGGATCTTGGAGACGCAGCGGGATGGGGAAGAGACGGCAGGCAGGGAGGGAACAGAGCATGGGTTATGAAGTGCCTGGTGAAAAACTATGAGCGGGTGGCTACATTTTCTCTCTACCAGGCTCTGCCTTAAAAGAGTTTTTCACTATAATTGTAATTGATGTTTTCCCTCGTCCTTGTAAAATGGTTTAGTGGTTTGGAAATGATTTAAAGGAGGAATAAATATGCAAAAGCGGAGCAGGTTTCTGTCAGACTGAACTCCTTTCTCTGCAGATGGACTGCAAGGCACCTTGCACAGATCAATAGCTGTAGGGAACAAATAATTTTGTCTAGCTTATGTGACATCCTCCCAACATTTCTGATCTAACACTAACCCAGCCAAAGCATATAGAGTGGCGTAGGTGTTTCGTTAGATCAATTCCAGGCCAGCACTGTTGGAAACATACAGGGGAGTGTTGGATTCTGTCTGCTGGCCTCAAGAACAAAGCTGTATTCATATTGGCTTTTATTTTTCAGCTAGTAGAGACAGCTAACGAGTGAGTGTGATTATATACATCCACACTGACTCACAGGTTTCACCTACATGCTTTGAAAGCTGGCTAAAAATCCTGCCCCCCATTGCTGACCCAAGGGATGTTCCCACAGAATAAACTGGAGGAGAATCCAACCGTTTGGCATCCAGTTCACAGGGGATGAGGGGAACGGACAGTTTAAGGACCAGTTTACCCAGAAAATACCTCTGACTGCCTGCAGGCTTAGCTTAGTAAAAAAAAAAAAAAAAAAAACAGTGCATGCTTCTAAAGAAGGCCATATTCCAGCTTTTAGGAGCCCAAAATCACATTAATAAAGCCCTCTGACCCATGTTGAGTTCATGAGATTGAGCAGAAGCAGGCAACCCAGAGATCCCAGGTGCCACCAAAAGACCCCACAGAATGACTGGGACCATCCCCTCACGAGCAGGATCCCACAAGCAGATCCCTGGATGAGAGCAGGCGGGTGGCTGGCGGGCTGCGTGCCTATGGAAATGAGGATATTAATGAAGCCGAGTTTGTAATGGGATGGAATTTATTGTGCAATTAACAATGTTATGGCACCCAGTGCCTTGGATGGGTGTCTCTTTTGTTTTAAATCCAAATAAATAACTAAATTAATGCTACCGTCCCTAGTTTTTTTTTGCAGCATGGCCAAGGCCGAAGCAATTTACTAAAAATAATGAGAGTGGCTCACCGAAGACCAGCAAGACTCGTGAGACAGCTCCACGGGGTTATATTTACAAACGGATATCTTCCAGATGTCACGGTGATTGGTGGTGCACGCCGACCAGGAGAGGAGAGAAAATAAGTCTGGAGCCGGTCGCTGGCCCCACCGCAGAGAGCAGGCTGCCCCCAAAAACCCTGCCTGGAAATGCCCTCCAGACACGCCACCTTTGTGCAAAATGACTTCTCGGGAAAAAATCAGAGATAGGCCCGAGATGTTGTTGTTATTATTATTATTATTCTTTTAAAAAGTTACTTCTGAAGACCGCTGTGCTGGTGACATTCCCTTCAAACCGCAATAACTAACCTGTCACAGCCTACAAACGCTGACAATACAGCACCGTGTGGGGCTGACTTAATAAACCTCATTTACATTCATTTTGATTCGCTCAGGCATTGAAAAACATTTCACGGGGAAAAAGAAATAAGTAGGAACCTCTCCAAGCTGACATGATGTTTGCTGATATGATACGAACGGACTTAATAGCAGCACGTATGAGAACATGCATTCCTTACAATATTTGCAAATGGGCTTCTTTTTATTTACTTGCAAATGTTTTCTTTTTTTTCCCCTCTTTTGTGCTGGTGCCACTTGTGCTGTGGAAGCTGTGATGTGACCGTGGCACCACCACGGGGCAGGATGGGCTGCTCGCCCCATGGGACAGGGGCTGAACCTCGCTGCAGTTTTCATATTTGTTGATCCAGATCTGAGGCTCTGCTCCCCTCGTGTCCCTTTCAGAGTTACCCTGCCAGCTGGTTTTCCTGAGACCAGGACAATCTCCAGCGTTTTTTGGGGGTGAAGGCCCCTGTGGGTCCTGCTTTTGGGACCCGGTGGCTCACCTACATCAGGCTGAGCTCAGCCCTACAGCTGCCAGCAGACCCACGGGTAGAGCTGACAGCGGCCTCTCCAGCTGCTTTGAACCAAACGGGGTTGCTGAGCCCTCAGCCGGAGTTTTGGAATCTTTCCAGAGCTGCATTTCTTCATGGTTTGTGTATCCCTTTCCATAAACTCCTGGTGTGCCTCGCATCCCTTTCTTCTTAGCCTGTGCTGCGCCGACCAGCAGCACGCTCCCATTCCTGCTGCAAATGGGTTACTGGGAGTTTACTGGGAGCTCTGCTGCAGCCTGCACAGCGCTGGAGAAGCCCTCCAGGGAAAGTCAAGAGCATGAATCACAAACGGGCTAAAAGTTTATCTTACCTTGAAGAGTGATAAACACACAAGGCATGGTGTTTTTGTTATTTCTGCTGAGCTTTTTCCTGCTGACATTGGTTTAAAATAAGTTCCTCTTGATTTACATCTGTCTAAGATCAGAATGAAACAGAACAAGTTTTAGCAGAATGGGATTCTGCAGATGAACACATGGGGCTCATTTGGTTTCTCTTATCTGATTTGCATCACAGGGAGACAGTTTAATTTCAAGCACTGGCCCTGAGCAACTGAGAACAGGGAAAAAAGCCTGAAAAAGTATCACAATCAAGCAAGTCAGTGAGGTATGTGGAGCTGGGAAACTATCCACAGGTGCTGGAAAGGAAAAAAACAATACCATGATAGAAAATATAATGCCTAGTGGCAAGGACTGCTCGGCCTTGCCAGCAGCCCAGTGGCACTTAAGAGTTACTCCGGCCACTGAGTTACTGGGGAGATGCTGAGGAGCTGCAGCTTCCCCATCGTGTGCTCGTGCTGGAGCCTGGAATGCAGCAAGGCCACGTCGTGCAAGAAGGAAAACACCAACACTTCTGTGCTGGGAGGGCACGGTGTCACCAGGACACGAGGTGTGGGGTTTAAGGGATTCCCTGCATCACACCTAGCCCGGACTGGGTCTCTTGCACCACCTCTCCTCCCTCCTTCCACACGAGGCACCAGGGATCCAGCTGCAGCAGCTGCTCACCTGAACCACACCAAATCTGAGGGATAAAAAGGCCTCAAGGGTAAAGCAAATGAGGAGCCTTGCAAGAGCTTCTTTGCTGCCTGCAGGGTCTGCTCCTACACTGCCTTCGGGGCAGAAACACGCACGGGATTGTCTCTGCTTCACAACAGAACTTTCTGAGAAATCATGAACAAAAAATCAGAATTAAAAGCCTCAGAGCACAAACTTGCAAGCTTTTCCTATGCAATTCGCGCAGACATCAGTTAAGGGTCGGGTGTTCCAGCAGTGTCCAGGTTCAAGGGCTGCTAGCAGGTTCTTTACAGCAGGAGAGAGCAGCAGAAAGGCAAGAAGGCCGTGGTGACTGCCAGGAAAGAGATTTCCACTGCTTGAGGGCCCAGAGTAACCCAGGAGCTCTCACATCTCAACCAGCAGCTCCCTGTTCCTAACAAGTGCAGCACACGCAGTAGATGGAGTTTTTTGCACAGCACGATGGATTCACACTATCTCGGTGTGATTTAGCCCCTGTTTAGCCATATTTATCCCCTATTTAGCCCCTGTAGCCCATTCAGCCTTCACACAGGTACCACATCCTGGATCCAGCCCCACAGCCCGAGCATAGCCAGGGGCCACCACTCGCCTCCCTGCCCCTCGGCAGCATCAGCCTGTGGTTGGGTGGTGGCTGCCTGGTTTTCGGCCTCCGAAATGTTTTCAGTCAAACACGCCGAGGTGTCTCTCCTCTCCCTCTTCCCCCGCCGCCACCTCCTCCAGACCCGGGCAAATTGACAAAGCAACAGGAGAGAGAAAATTGAGTTGTATCATTCCCCCTTGGGGAGTCTCACTTTGCTGCCTGTATTTGAAAGCGCTCATTTCCTACATCTCTTGATGAGAGCTCCTATCGACCGGTGACCCCTAAATGCCTATGCTGATCAATAGTCCCCAGCATCTTATTGACACGTCTATCGACAGCTCTCCCCACGCAGGCAGGCGGCCACGGCTCCTCCAGGAACAGGGACGGCTCCGACCTGTATCGACACCGCGCGTGGAAGTTTACTTAGCACCAGGGAAGATGCATCTGTAAGGCAGCCGGTACATCTCCCGATGGTTTCAGAGCAGCTGCCTTATCAGGGAGCAGAGATCCCTTTGCACGGAGGCAGCACTGCCCTGCAATGAACCCACAGCTGCTGCCCAGGCCCTGCGCTCGGTGCCTTGAGGTGCGCGGGCTGCAGAGCTCGGCTGGGGGAGATGGGCAACCCCTTCCTGGCTCTGTCAGAGGGACTCTGCAACATACACCTGATAGGAACTAGTATTTCAGTCAAGATTTGGTTAACAGCCTGCCAGGAATTCTCTCCTCCCCTGCCCCAGCTCACCCATTCCCCTTTCCTCCCAAGCACCTCTCACCCTTGGCTGCTCACACACTGCCTGCAAGGGGCTAAAGCACCCAAATTCCCATCATCTCCTGGACACAAGCAAGGAGCCCTCCCTAAAAGCACCATAATTCTGGGTTCCTTCCCCAGCAGCCAGAATCCAGCACCCCGTGGTTCTGCTCGCGATGCTCTGGCACATCTCAGCCCTGCTCCAGGCACGGCAGCACCACGTGGAGCTTGCAGCAAAAGCTCCCAGCACACGCCTTCGCAGCCCACCGCTCATCCAGGCGAGGAGCAGAGGGGGAAAAAAATGAAAGAATATTGAACTTCTAATGCACTGTAATTACCAAATGATCCTATCTCAGAAGCAATGGGGCCCCATGGGATTTATTGCTGTATTAACAGTGGTTTTCCATTGCATTACTTAATGAATAATGTCTAGGCTAATAGCACACCAAAAAAAAAAGAACAACTCCAGTGTAATTATTATTTCTTCTAATGCAGCCACTTCTTACATAAATACCCATCTCTCTTTATTGGGTTGCTGTTTAAAAAAATGTTTCCTATTAAATTGCCATCGGCACGAGGCATATATTATCAGGCATATATTATCATTATTATTTTTACTTTTGCTACACGAGGGTTTCCCCGCTCCCCGATGCTTTTGCAGACCTAATCGACCACCGGGCTCCCACCCGCACCCCCGGTGCCACCCTCGGCTCCACGACCCGGGTTCTCAAAAAGCTGCAGGGACCTCAGCTGTGCAAACAGCCGAGCCTCTGTTTATTTTGGTAGCCTCACAAAATATTTATGGAGAGTTATTCGAGCAGAAAGGCTGAATGGAGATCATTGCAATGTGTCAAATTAAAGAGTGCTTAATGCCGCCTAATCTCCTGGTAATTACTGTTGTGGCAGCGGATGGCATTAGAGCCGGGTAAGAAAGCTAATGATAGTCAGATAGGAGCCTGGCTGGGTGTCAGCGCGAGGCGGGCAGAGAGCTGGCTTCTGTCAGCCCACAGCTCCAACAAGTGGGTCTCTTTCTGGACTGATAGATCAAGGGACCGCTCGCCTTTCTGCAGCATCCTCGAGGATGAGCAGTTATCTGTGCACTGGCACTAGCAGGACACACCAAAAGCAGGTGTCACAGCCAGGCACTGCCTATTTCGGAGGGGCCAGCTGTGCTCCAGGGAGCTCACCATCAATTAAAACAAAGCAGACAAGGAAGCTTTATCATCTCCATCGTAGAGCAGGGGACTTTAAATACCCAGAGACTAAGAGACCCAGCAAATAATAAGAAATGCTACTCGGAGCTGCTGATGCTTATCTAAACTTTGCAGAGTTTGTGTCGTGCTAATTACTGGGGCTGTGTCTGATTAGCTCTGGAATCGCTCGGGGATTGCTGTGCCTACATGGGCACCCCACACACATCAGCGTCGAAGCCACCCACCTGCAGGCCAAGAGGGAGCTCAGTACTTACAGCCTGCCTGGTTTTTGTCCTTGGTGGGATCAGCAGCAAGCAGAGAAGAAAAAGGGAGGCTGCTTTGATGGGTTTTGGAGGTGCAAGCTGGACCAGCATACACAGAGTTATATATTTAGAGGTACCTAATAGTTATTGGAGACATTTCCACGTAAACACCCATGTTGTTCCTTAAGGACCCTTCTTTCTCTGTTTAATCACAAGCCTGGTTTCACAACAGCAAGCCCATTGCCTGGGCAACGAGCTGTGATGTCAGGAGTCAGTTCCGACATCTTCGGGGAAATGAACAGGAGCAGCTGATGAACCCTGGAGCAAGAGAGTTGTGTTTTGATGCCAACTACTTAGTGCTGCACTCAGAGAGCTCTCAGATGCACAGCCCGAGCATCTTCAGAGCAGTTTCCAGGCAGAATAACGTGATTCAGCATTTCCTCACCACCAGTAGCTCCCAGCACCATGATGTCCAAGATAGGGAAGGGCTCAACCCAAGCCATGGGGTCTGTTGGGTGCTTTTTGTGTGCGTGCAGTGTCGATGCTGTGATTACACGCACTGGTGAGGCAGGGGACAGAAGCACAGGGCACACAGGATGAGGACATTTCATGCATTTGTGTAAGTGTGAGATCCTGCAGGTGGGACACCCCTTGTCCAGCACCAGAAGACACTGGGAAGTGCTGCAACAGCACCTCAACCCCTTGCAAAAATAATAATAAAAAAATGACTATTTTGCTTGTACTGGTGCCTGCTTCTCCTGCCACCAGCTGCATGCTGGAGTCACCGTCCAAGACCGTGGCAAACACCAAGCACCAGGGATGTTGGTGAGAGCCTCGGCACTGCCACGTCCCACTGGTGGGGGACAGGGCCTGGGAGCAGCCCCCAGGCTGGGGTGGGAGCCGAGGGGGATACGGGAAAGGGCTGGATGAGGGGAGGGAGGGATGAGCCGGTCTGTTCCAGTTAGGGAGCTCAGCAAGCGCGAGGTTCATCATTAACTGTCAAACAGCGGTTTTAATCAGCCCTGCTCCTCGGCGGAAGATAGATTTAATATCAAGGCACATTTTCAGAGCCATTAGTTTAATTATGACAGGTGTCTGCAAACTGGATGGCTCCGCTTTCAAGCTATGAATGACAGCGCTTAATTCTCCGGGCCCACGGGGGCCACTAGGGTACTTTACAAAAATGAGTTTCCATTAAAGTGTAAGTGTTTCTTTCTTTCTTCTCCCCTTTCTTCTATTTTTTTTCCTTAAATATATAAATATATATTTCTCCCCTTCCGTTCTCTCTCCTCTCCGCATGCTTCAAACTGAGAGCTGATCAGAAAATTGCCCTTTAGTGCAAGGCAAAAATAATTTTCCTCTCCCATTAGGGCTTACATTACAGGTTAGGAAAGCTGTGCCCCACGTTCTCTGGTCAGATAGAAGCACAGCAATTTGCTGCTTAACCTTTCCATTACCCATCTGGCTTCAGTGTTTTCCCAATAAATAGGTAAATAACAAATAATGGAAGCTTTGGATGCCCACGGGATGCTGCTTACCCCAAGCAGAGACCAAAAGCAGGTTGTGGGGAGCCCCTGAGGGTATGGGCTCAGCACCCAGCTTGGGCCTTGATGTGCTCGGTGCATCTCCCACCTCTGTAACCAGAAACACATCAGATGAGGTACATGGGGTGTTCATCTTCAGTGCCCAGCTGATTCAGGCCTTCTGGATCAGGGCACTTCAGATTTGTCTAATTTAACACAAAAAAAGCCTTCCCCCTAATCAACAACAACAAAAAGACAAAACCACGCAAATCAACAGCAAATTCATTAAGACTTTTTTTTTTCCCCAATACCCAGAGAAAATGTTGCTTAGGCAGCTCCTGACACAGAATAGGAAAGGTTTCTAATGTCCTCCTATGGTTATCTGATGGCCTTTGCCCACCGTGGTGCCTCCATGTGCGAGCTGCTCCATCCAGGGCAGAGGACGAGGTTCCCAGAGGACCCCCGACTTTGCCACCCCCTGCCAGACAGCCAGGAGCGCTCGCTCTGCGAGACGTACCCAACAGGCTGAGCTCACTGCGAGGACCGGGTTATTTTGTGAACCTAACTCCAGCTGGCCCCGTTATTTAGCACTCAGCTCTTGGAAGTGTTGCTGAGGAGCAGGACTCCGGGCTGGCTGCTTGAGAGCGAGGCAGCCAACGTAACTCACCCAGTCACATCTCTGGCACCCAGTCCGGGCCCCAACTGGAGAGACTTGTGATGGAAAGCTTCTTGCTGCCTGACTTGGCTTCTTACTGGGTGGGTGACAGGTGGGGTTACTGGTACCAAGTGGGACTTACATTTGCATTTAATGAAACTGAAGTACTTGGTGACGCTCCAGACACGAACAGCATTATAGTCCGGCTTGTAGAGGAAGAAGCAGAGGTAAGGAAAGGGGAGAGGACTTATCCCAGCTCTCCAGGTGACAGCACAGGGTGCCTGGCACGCCACCTCCCTGGCTCCAGCCCTTTTTCTGTTTTAAAGTGCGACCAGCTTGCCGGCTCCTGCTGGGAGCCCCAGTGAGCACAAAGGGAAATTTAAGGGTTAGACCTCAAGTGCTGTGCTCAGAGCATCTGAGAAGCATTTCTCCAGCCCTCACAACACAGAATTTATCCAAACCAGGTTACTGCAATGCTTCACCCACATGCCCCAGCCTTGCTCTGCTGCTTGTTGGTGTCAGCACCTTCGCCGTGCAGCTCAAAGCTTTCTCAGCAAGCACTCCTCTGCAGGGGAGCACCAGCCTGGCACACTGCAGGGCTCCCTGGGCAGGCTTCAGGGTAGCACTGAGAGCTGTGCAGACCCCGCTGAGCTTCCAGCTCCCCAGCCAGCCTGGTTTGGGGCCTCTCAGTACGAGCACAGCCCCAGATCAGGGCTCGTTGGCATGAGAAGCCCCCAAGGCCCTCACTTCCAGCCTCTGCTCAGTCTGGAGTCTCTCAGAGTGTTTCTAAAAGGTCAAAAGGAAATATCACTTCTACTTTTCCCCGAGTCTGATTTTGAAATATTTAAGTCTCCAGCCAGCCCTAAACACTGCTATTTCTTACTCCTAATTCACAAGGTCCCTCGTTATCCCCATGTGCCCATGACCTTTCCGTCATGTGTGCAGGAGCTGACGAATGGTAGTTAAGAGATGCCAAACTCACTCCACTGGTGAGACAAACCACACCAGTCTCAAATGGGGTCAGAGAAATCCCTCATCACCCAGCTTTTTTAGCACTGGTCTCTGCAAAGCAGGGCTATAGGGCAGGGACTTTGTGGCTGCACAGAAAGCACCCTCAGAATGGATGAGCCATCATCTTCCTCACCCACAGCAAGGTGAAAGGGGGCAGCTGGCACACAGGGCAGCACCTCGGTGACCTGGGGACTGTCCCTAATCCTGCCTCTGCCTGTACTTACCTTTACCAGCTGTAAAGAGGGGACCAAACAGCTCATCTGCTTCGCCCCTGGTATAAAAGCACAGCTCCAGGAGCCCACTGAGCTCTGCTGGCTCACACTCGTTCAGCATCCAGCAGAGATTCCTGGAGACCTGCAGACCTCAGGCACTGACAGAAGGCTCAAGTCTCTCTGGACTTCCCTGCATCCACTCATACAACAAACTTGTTCAAGTGAGGTTGCCAAAACTTGTGCATGCAAAACAGGTCTAAGTCAACACTGGTATTCAATACTTAAAAAACCCCTCTACAAGTCCATAAGGCCTTTTAAAAAGCATCTAGGTGATAGGGGAAACCCATCATGAACTGTTTTTAAATGGAAATCAGACACACAATGCATGTAGGAGTTTTTGAACAGCCCTCCAGCATCCAGTCACCTCGTATGTCCGTAACTGCCCTGTAAACATGGCCCGTGGGTGCTAAACTGCAGAAAGCCGCTGGGATTTCATGGGAAAGAGACACATTCCTAAGATCCATGACCAAAGTTAACAGCAAACTCGATTCAATTTCTGCATGACTTTCCAATTCCTTTAAAAAAAATAATGAACAATGCGTTTCTCAAGGACACAGCCCCCCCCCGCCCCCTTCCTTTTCATCCTGCTTGGAAGTGCCTCTGCCTTTGTTCCTCCCCAGGAGGGGTCTGGCAGGTTCTAGCACAGGAGGGATCTGGGAGAAACAGCAGAAGTTATTTAAGTCCAAACACATAAAATTATACATATTCAAAACAAAGAGCATGGGAACTTGGCAGAAGGAGAGGGTGTCTAAGTTACCAAAGCAGCCATAACTCAAGAGCTGACAAATGATGTGGGTTTGAAATGACTATTTATTCTGGTATTTAATAATACAAATCCAGAGCGTGGAAACTACTACACAGCTACATCACATTGTCTTTAGTGCCTCCAAGTCACTGAGGGCTATAAGGACTGAGCACTGTTGTGGTTTATATAATTTAATGTCTTTCTTACATTTTTTTACTGCAGAAAAAAAAAAAAAAAAAAAAACACAATCAGCAAGGAAAGGGATTCCCTGGCTAGTTTCTAAGCTAGCTTTGTTTCGGAGACTTTGGAGCTTGGCAAGGCATTGAACAGTGCAGGGGGACCTGTGTCAGAGGAAGCCGACCAGCTCCCAGTCAATCCTCCTACCCCCACGTTGGAAGTCACATCTCCAAAACTCCTCAGCTTTATAACAGAGCTGACTCCAGCTGGCAGCACCATGTACTTGCTCACCATGCGGTGGCAGCTCACCAGAGATCCAGCTGTGTGGAGCCACAAATGGCACAGGGGCTGGCACCGCACAGAGGGGATGCTCAGTTGTGCAAGTTCCTTACCCCACCAACAAAAAGAGTCATGTTACTGAGCTCCCACTGCAAAGAGCCTGAAATCTGATGGTTAGAAGCTCAGAGGAGCTTTATTTTGATGAGCCTGAGCTAGGGGGGTTTGGATCTAGATTGAATCCAAGTTTTACTCCAGTTTGTTGGTCCTTAATGGGTCTGTGAAACTTACCTTGAGCAGCAGATGGGCAAACCGGGTGCTCTCACTACTGAGATCCTTCCTTCACTACCTTCCCATGCACATCAGTGACCTTCAGGGAAGCCTGGCCCCTTGAGAGTTTCTGGCCCGATTTTGTAAGACTAAAAGGTGGTGATTTGACCTTAAAATGCCATTTCAGGTGCTTGGTGCAGTCTCAGCTACCCCACAAGATGTGCAGAGGACAGCATGTTCCCCTGCCCTAAACCTAGGCAGAGGCATTATTTCAGGTTACCTTGGAACAAGTCAAATGTAAAACAACAGCCTGGGCTCATGCCTCACAGGCTGCTGCTTGCTTTCCCCTCCCTGCACATTCATTAGGCTTTTTGTATTTTAAATGCAATCCAGACTATAGAGTAGCATATTTCTATTTTTCGAGTGAATAATGTTGTAATGACTAATTGCTACAGAAATTCACCTCTTCGTCTAATAAACCCAGTCCAATTGACTGGGGAAAGGAATCTATTGTTTTAAAGTGTGCAATAATGGGAAAAAAAGATTTTATGGCTCTCCGTGACCTTTAAAAGGAAACTCAGAAAGCGGCCGGACAAAGCAAATACAGAAGGGTTCCTAGGAAGAAGCTGTCTGCAGTGGGGGTCTTTCTGTATAAGATGGATTTTTTTGAACTCAGGTAAAGATTCTCATGCTCACTACATAGGAAACAGCCCCAGTGAGAAGAAGTAGCCTTAAAAAAAGGAAAGTATGCTTGCTGGTTGCTGCAGGCTGAGAACAGCTTCAGTTCAACTGCAAATTAAACATACAATGAACAATGCCCAAATCAATATGGTTTGACTTTGGTTTGGAGAGGAGATGATGGATTCAGTTTCCTTTCCTTAACCCATTCTCAAGCCTGCTGTCAGTGAGTTTGCAGATTGTTCCCAGACGTGCTGCAGAGTCTGGTCCTGGTCCAGTAGGGAAGGGAGCCCAGCAGAGCCCCTCGTTCAGCGCTGATCTACACCCAGGGCAGGCTGGGGGGGGAAGAACAGGAGCGCAGGAGGGTCAGGACTGACATTCAAAGAGGACTCACAAGGCTCGTCACAGATGGCCACGTATCACAAAGCCCTCAGCACCCAGTAGCTCACACCACATCTATGCAGCCTGCATAGGTAACCCGATCACAGCTAATGCAAACTACAAATCTCTGACCCTCCTCAGAAAAAAAAAAAAAAAACACCTGAAATCATGCTGTTTGGAGTCCCATTGTCACAGCAGGGTGCTGCCCTTCTGACAAGAGCTCCAGGGAAGGGATGCCAAAATCCCAGTGCTGCCCACCAACACTTCCCCATGGCCGGGAGCCACCAGACCCCACCAGCTCCCTTGGGAGGCTGGCTGCTGACAGAGAACAGCACATAGCCCATCCAAATCCAGAGGTAATAAATAAAGGCATATTAATGCTCCCAGCAAGTGATGAAGCAGTTGGATTTATACCCCTTCACGTCAAGGGCTGTCAACAGAGAAGCATACGGTGTTCATCACAAGTCATTTTACGTGAGGTCAGCGCAACACCCAGCCCTCACTGACGCTGGGTTGGATTAACACGGGGCTTAGGCACCACTCGAGTCCCACTTTAGCCCTCCAAGTGGAAACCCTGTTTGCTTTTGGTACAGGAGGAATTTTACCCAGAGACTTCACGCTGACTGACAGCCAGCTGGGTACTCGCTGCCACAAGAAAAGTAAATAACACAAAGCAAAACTGGTTGTCACTTTGCAAAGTGCTATTAACAACCCAAAGTAGAAACCACTAACTGCTGTTGTGGAGAGCCACTGAAGGAACAAGTCAATGTGTTTGTTTGTTTCCTTCACCTTAAATGCTTCGAAGAATCATGAGAGGAACAGTATTTCAATTGTGAACTATCCAACCTTCAAATGCATTACCCCAAGAGAGGACCAGCATTAACATCTCTGCACAGCCATCACAAAGAAATAGTCACAGCCCCCAGGACCTGAGAGATGCTCCGAGCACGCTTGCTTTTTGGCTGGGAGAGCTACTGAAATCCACATGGAAGATGCACCAGATTCATGTCAATAAAAGGAATATTCCAGAACATTTGTGAATTATCTGTTCTAAGGCAGTGAACCCTTCTTCCTTTCATCTTCTTCATAGAGAAAACATGTAGAACTACATAAATTATCAGCTGTACCATGAAAAAATAACCTCCCAGGACTACAGCAAGCACGAGGAAATGCAGTTTTTCTCCAGCACTGTTTCCTCAAGCCCAAGAAGGTGGAGAATTGAGGGGTTAGAAGTCAGGCAGGGTGGCGTTAACCCCGAGCCACTCACCAAACCCCATGCACCATTCCAGCAGAGGATTTTGTACTGGCTTTGTGCAGATTGAGGTTGCTGAGCACTGAACATATGGTGCTGGGGGAGACACCACCCAGATCGGATGCTGAAGCAGGGGCAGGTGCTGCTCAGCCACGTGCTGCTCACGGTGGCAGAGATTTTTGTTCTGGAGGGGGACAAAAGGGACCCACAGGGGCCACAGAGGACCCCCTGTCCCTGCTCTGACTGCAGGGAGAGCCTTGGGCACCCGTAACCTCTCGCCTGCAACATGCACAGGTAAAGGAGAACTCAAGACTGTCACAGACACCAGGCTAGTGGAACAAAGCTCGAAAATCCCTAATGGCTTCAAGCAAACACAGCCCCATGTTTACTATTTCTGCAGTACCTCATTATTTAAGCCAAAACACATGATTTTAAGACAGCTGACTCAGGGCTTTTAGTGCTTGGGGTTGCTAACACCGTATGTGCACAAATGCTTTTCAGAGGTTCTGATCACCTGCAATTCACACCAAATTGTGGGTAGCTAGCACTAAAAACAGCAAGCCTGTAATTTTATATGCAGTTGCTATTTTACTTCCCGCTTTCTGTTGTGACCTTGATATTTTTGTGGTCCCAGATAGATGCAGCAAATGGAAAAAAACATTATTTTGCTCCCATGCAAAGCTGTTTCATCTCAGAAGAGGTGGTGAATTTTTATGCCCGGTGGCAAACACGCAACCCGTAATCCAAAGTAAGTGTTACCTGTGGCAGACAGGCTTCTGCAGCAGCACAGGGACACGCTCCCTCGGAGAAGCTGGCAGGAATTTTCTTAAGGTCAAGCTCTGGCTCCAGCAGGGACGATACCAGATTTTACAGGCTGGCAACCAGTCACCTTGTTGCTATTCAGAGCAATACAAGCTCGTTCATTTGTCTCTCACTGTAGTTAAAAAGAAAATAAAGAAAAAGACACATCAACACAACTACAAAGAGCAGCTCTCTAGAAAGCAAGCTACAATATATAGGTTACAGTTTCCTGCTAAAACAAATCCCCTCACAGTATGATTTCATAGGCCATGCTAATTATTTTTAGGGCAAGCATAATAAAACCCAGGTGATTTGCCTTTAGCAATTTCTTCTTATCTTCACACAGCTCCGGATCATTTACCCACATGGCAAGCAATTACAATGAGCCCTGCAGTTCTTAACAGACATCTTTTGTCGAAACCCGGCAAGAGTACACAAAGGTTAATATGCTTCTGCACTCCAGAAATCTGGGCATTGTCTTGTGGGTTGTAAGACGTGCTGGTGACATGCTGAATTCAGCTGATTTACAAGATCAGCAAAACAGAAGGTTTTCCCACCGGGAGCCTTCTCCTAACTATTTCCTCACCGGGATGTTGGCGGGCAGGAGCCTGGGATTTGCCACGCTTCTGCGTGGAGCGCGGAGCCTCCCTGCAGCCGGCGCATCGCCCGCCCTGCACTGCACCGAGCGGGGCTGCAGACAGCCTCAGCTCGCCTCGCTTCCCCCAAGAGCTGGGCTTCTGCTTCGTGATAACACAGAAAAGCAAAATCAGCCCACACCATGGTCCTGTGCCTCCCGCAGGTTGTGTCTGTCAAGCGTCGTGCGGCCACAGCAAGGGAGAGTTTTGCTCCTGGGCTGGACGCGAGTGGGACTTGGTGTGAGGGTCAAAACGCAGGGAAAGGAGAAATTCATCCATGCTGCAGCACCAGGCACTCGTGTCTGCTTGTATTAAATTGTCTCTCCATTGGGTATTAAATATAACATACGTTTAAGCTAACTCTGGGGTGCCTAAAGAGTAGAGACGGGAGATCTTTCCTCAGCTTTTATTTATATCAAAATATGTATTTGTACTGATGAAGTCTCATCTGTCAGGCTACCGATGGAAAATCACTCTTGATGCAATAAAACCCTGCAGCCTGCTCAACTCTGCTAACGTTATCCCTACCCTGGCATTTAATTACAACTTTCAGGCTGAGGACCGACCCAGCTTGGTAGGAAGGGGAAGAATCCACAGCACCACAGGGTCCTACACTGCCGGGATGGCGCTTGGTCCCAACGCGGCGCTGAGAGAGCCGATTACAGAAGGAGAAGCCTGTTGTATGGCGTAAAGAAATAATTAAAAAAAAACTTCAGAAGGTTTGGCAGCATAAAAATTTCTGGCTCTGTCGTCTCTCTGTTTCTGTGAGCAGCAAAAGATCCATAATTCTCACACTTAATGTAATTCCAAGGCATCTAAAGTGATTTACAGTCAGTTTACTCAATACTTTCAGCTTTATTTAATGTAACAGTTATGGCACATAAAAAGTTTATTGAAAATCCTTTGGGAGTATGATTGAGTAAGAAACAGTCATTGCTAATACCATTACAAGAGCTGAAGAGAAGGATCCCAGCATGTTCTCTCGGTGACCTTTATGGCTCCGTGAGCCAGGGTTACCCCAGGAAATCCTCCCCGCCTCTCGGGGACCGTGCCCCTGCCCCAGGGGGCTGCGTTGGTCTCCTGCCCCCCGGGGCCGAGGAGCTGCTCGGCCTCGCCTTCAGGGTGGGAAGCAAAGGGAACTTCTGGGAAGCCGAGGGGGGAGGAATTTCCCTCCTGCCAAACTCGCTCACTTATGCAGTTATTTATTTTCGTATCTGCCATTTGCAAGCAGAGCTGACGCTCTTCTCCGAAGAGCAGAGGAGCTGCTTTGGGTGGGGTTGGGATGTGAACAGGGCTGCAGTGGAGCGAAATCGCACGGATCCTTCCCAGCTCAGCTCCCCACCGTGCCATTAACTCTTTCAGCATCATCAGCCTGCTAAGCTTCTCCCCAAAACCAAAATTGCAAACGCTGTTAATTTGCCCTAGCAGTTAACAAACATTACTTTACTATCATTAGAGCAATCCCTATAATTTACTAAATGCCAGCACTGCTAGTGATAGCATCCACGGTGGTGCAGATATCTCAACATCAATTTTTGTCGGATGTTCTTGCACTGTTGGCAGCCCACCAACATTGCCTGAAACAAGCGAGCATTCACGTCTATCTCAGAAGGCTCCAAGAGGAGCACAGTAATGATTGCCGTCATGTTGGCAGCACCTAGAAGCTCCAGTTGCAGACCAAACCCAGCTCGTCCACGCGGCGTAAACACAAACCACTGCAAACCTTCCCGAGGGCACTGGTGTGAGCGCTCCCTTTCTCCATCCCTCGTGCCAGGGCTGAAGGCAGGCGCCGCAGGACGATGCCTGGTGCCGCGCGTGGTCTCCGGCGCCCAGGCAGATACGGCAGAAAGCGCAGCCTTCCCTCGGCTGGGACGCTTCCAAGATCTCTTTTCTCAAACCTACTTTCACACACAGTCACAGATTGTTTGCAAGCAAGCCATCTTTTCCAGGAATCAGAGGTGAAAGGTGTGTTATGCGAAGGCGGGAAGAGCCAGCAAACCCAGCACCAAATGAAAAATAAAAGCGCGCTGAATAAACTGGAATAAATAGACAGTAAAAGAAAAACATGTTCCACATGTGCGTGTTCCATAAACAGAAAAAAAGGTTACATTTTTTAGATAAGGCAACTGTGATGGATTGTTTAGCTGTATTTGTCAATCAAGTATTAAGACTTGCAGAATTAAAATCAGAGCAGTTCAGAGATGGATTCCAAGCTCTCCAAAACATCAGGTTTGGCATTTAGATAGCTATCAAGCTATCATCTCTAGACAGACAAACAGATAGATGGATGGATGATTTGGAGAAAAAGATGGAGACATTCTTTCAAGACTTTTTTTTTTTTTTCCAAGAGATGATTTGCTTGTGCCAAGAATTCAGCCTGGGGACAAGTCCAAATGTAGCATTTCCTCTAGCTTAAACTGGGGCTTGGCCCAAACTAAACTTTGGCTCCAAAGACCTGCTCTCAGCAGGGACGCAGAGAACAGGATTTGGTGCCTCAAGCCCACCCCTGGTTTAGCAGAACAGAGATGTGCATCATTAGAGGAATGGACACCTGCCTTTGCCCCCAGAAACACCATTTACAGGTGCCCAAATGTTAATGCCGAACAGATGGGTGGGAGAAAAGCAGCATTTCATGCTGGAATGGGCAGAGCAGACTCCAACAAGCCCACTATTGTTAGACAGAAATTCCTAGAAACAGATGCAGCAAATTCAGTGCTTCAGAGCCAGTTCTGGAGTTTGGGGTCTGCTGGGAGAAGACTGTGTAGCTTATGGATTAATGTACTATTATTACATTACTCTTTAAGCTTCAAAGGTCTGCCAGGAAACCTAAGCCTACTATCTATTGAATGACATTTTAAGAACAAATAATACATTAATATATTTAATTTGAGAATAAACACATACATTATAGGAAGGGATTTTGTCTATGCTGATAAGTCAGTGCCTGACCTTTCCATTGCAATCCCCGGGTGCTGAGCCGTAGAGGACCTCTTCCAGGAACCTTTGCTATCAGCTGCGAGGCAACTGCCTTAACGCTGGTCCTGCAGGATCAAAACTGCAGCTGACACGCTGTTTGGAAATGGGAGCTTAGCCGTAATTATCCCTTCGACACTAATCTACAGCTACACTAAATCTTGTTGCCTCAAATTAGTTAATCAATTAAGTGTCAAACCACAAAATGTTAGTGATTGTGGCCTGGATTTATTGCCTTGGCACATGCTTCCATCTGCTGCCTCGCTCCTTTACTCAGGTTCTGCCATCGGAAAACTTTGGGACAGGCACTTCCCTCATTAGGGTTGGGTTAACGAGGCCAGGCCTGGAGTACTGGGTCCAGTTCTGGGCTCTCCAGTACAAGAGGCACAGAGCTACTGGAAAGGGCCCAGTGTAAGGCCACAGAGACAGTCAAGAGTCTGGAGCATCTCCTCTGTGAGGAAGGGCTGAGAGCTGTGGCTGGTGACCAGGTGAACACTACACATCACCTGCACCATCACCTCCTGCCAGCCTCGACCATTCCATGGTGCCTGAGTCCAAATCCTAATTCTTTTTGGGCTCGAGATGAGTTGTTATGCTTACAGCAAGTCAGAAAGTCCCAGTATTTGCATAGGACTGCTTGGAAAATTTTTGAAGCTGATCAGTTCTTCTGGAAGTGTGTTCAGCTTCAGAGGTAGGGTTTTTTGGAATTTCAGCGAAAAGATAAAACTGATAACTGCAACATTTAGCCTTTTCAAAAGTCATGCGAAAATATTCAGCTTTGGAAAATATTTCTGGTCAAAAAATAAAATAGTCTGTTTTCCTGGAAACAGTCTCAGAAAATAAATGTCATGCTTTTAAGTGTATACTTGAAAAAGGAAGAAAAGGAAGCTTTTTTTTAAAAAAAAAAAAAAAAGTTTTAGTTTTTTTTGCCATTATTGAGAAACAAAAAAAAAAATAAAAATGACTTTTCGATGGAAATTTCAGTTCTCGGTGAAAAGCTATTTTTCATTTAAATTATGTTTAGAAGAAAAATATTCACCCAGTTCTAGTCCCCAGGGCTAATGTCTGCAAGAACTGTGTGGCCAGGGGTCATCTTCTCCCCATTTACAACTCCTGGGGCCAGAGCAGAGAGGGAAAGAGATGAGTATTCAATTCTCGGGGTCCCCGAGTGAGATGAGTGATGCGGGGCAAGTTATTGCCACACTGGGAGCAAATGAAAGCATCCCGCTCCTCGGCTCTGTCATTGTCCTGCCTCTGATGATCAGTTAAAAATGTAAATACAAAGGCTAGACTTTGGGAAAGCTCGTACAGGACGATGGGGGGAAAAATTGCAAAAGTGAGGTTTATTGATCCCCAGTCGAGATTGATGGCACAATAAGAGCAGGAGGCGAAGAGTGATTTTGCTTTTGAAAACGTTGATGAATAAGCACTCAGGGGCAACAAATAGCTGGACTCACCGAATGATGGACGGCAGCAGGCGAACAAGATGCATTTTTATAAATGGGTGAAAGGAGAGGAGGACTTATTAAAAAAAATGAATGACCACATGTGGCAGGGATATGCCACTGGGGAGAAGCCAGCCATTGATTTATGTGCACTACTGGCATTTGAAAATTCAATAATAACATTGACAAATGAGAGGCAAAGCTGGCCAGAGGACAGCAGAGAACTTGGAGTGGAGAAAGAAAATGCCAAGGTCAGGATGAAGGAACAGAAAAACATGCTTATGTTGGAAAGGCTTTGAGTTAACTCATCTATATAAAGACATTAAGAAAAATCACTCCGGGATCAGAGCTCACCGTCCCGACTCTGTGGCATGAACTGGAGAGCAGTACATGGAGGAGCTGCAGCACCCTGTGGGATAGCCGCCTCCTGTTTCGTGGGGGCCAGTGAGAGACGGGAGCAGGGTGAGAAGGGGCAAGGAACATTGCAGCCCAGCTGAGAGGAGAGGCTGCAGGAGGTGGTGTTCTGGCTGGGGCTGGGCTGTGGCTGGGCAGTAACGGAGGAATACGCTGCCGGCAGGGCTGGCACGTGGCACCGTGTCACTGCACTGAAGGATCGCGCATCCTAAAAAGGCAGAGGAGAGGAGCTGCCAGGTCCTGCGGGCTGGGCAAGTCGTATGGGGCCAAGAAGTGGAGTTTGCCTTCTTCACTTTCTCAGGAGGGGATGGCAGATGCCACGTTGCAACAACCTCTCCTGCAGCACAGACCCAGTTCTTATAAGCCCACACGAAAAAGCAGGAACCGAACTCAGCAGAGCCATCTCTGGCTACCACGTGCATAATACCTTGTCCTCACCAGCTCGCAGAACGTAGCGTGGCACATAATGTTACCTTAACATTTGGTCTACTTAATAAGCCCCCCATTATTTTTTTTTAGCTCCGTGTCTTCTGGCTCTGTTACAAATGGCAGTAAAAGCATACAATCAGCAGGCCAGGCTGCGCGGAGAAGGCTGGTGAGAATGTGGCAGGAATGTACTTTGCTCTTTCTCACCGTTCCCGGCCTCCCTCCGGGCTTGTATTCATCTATGAAGATGTCTTTTCTAAATGCTGGAAGGTCAGAGGTGTGGCTGGAACATAATTCTGTGCATCAGTGTGCTTGGCTCAGTTGCAGGAGCACTTACTCAGTGGGGGAGAGAGTGCAAAGCCTGTTCACAGCCCCGACACCACTCACCGGGGCCAGGGGAAGGGACTCCAGGAGGCTGGGTCAGGCCCTGGGAAACCCAGGAGTTTGGAGCTCAGTGGGTTTGAACACTCAGAGGGCACAGATCCCATCCTGGGGCTCTGCACAAGACTTTGGTGTTGAATGAATCAAAGACTTCAAACAGAGCACGTAGCAATTCGCAGTGTTAGGACAACATCCATCCAACTGAGACTGCCTTGAGCCTGGGGTAGTTGGAGCCCTCAAGATAGGACTTGTGATGCTACAAGTCTTGTGGGATTTTTTTTATATATATTTTTTTCCTGGTCTTTTTGCAAAGCAGTTTATTTCCACCTTCAGCAGAGCAGCTGAACTCCTGTTCGTGGTGCTTTACTGCTCAGTTTTCCAACCTGGTAAATCTCACTGCCAGAGCCAGCTTTATTTTAAATATCATCTGCGGCCACATGACTGAATAGCTGCTGTGCAGCACCAGCCTGGATGCTTTAGGATCTGTCCCTAAACAAGTTCCAAGCCAACTAATCCTTTGATACCAGGAGAAGTCATCTGTATCCTCTCTCCTCCAGCCAGAGCAAACTTTGGCCAGGTGTTTTGGGGCCAAACCACCTAAACCCGAGGCCAAAATGCCCTGTTAATACAAGGGGGATTTAGGACAAATCTCATTCTTCTGCACCACCCCAGCAGAGGTGTCAGCAGAAGGGTTACACATGATCTCATTAAGATTTACATTGCTGAGAATGGCGTTTGTACTCCTCTTATATGTTCTATATTTAGAGGACTGCTGTTGCCACTCAGCTCCTCTGTATACAGAGTTAGTATCTTGGCACGTTATCCTTTGCCATTATCAATAATGAGGCCCACGTGAACACACACATTTTCTGCTCAGTATGTACAAGCTCTGAAAACAACCAGCATCACCTCACGTTTCCTTCATCTGAGGATCTCCAAGCAATTCACGCAGGTAAAATAAGTGTCTTGTACAGGTAGGTAAAGCAAGGGACAGGGAATTTATCAGGTTCATCCAGGTTTTATAGGGAGTCTGGATGAAAACAGACTGACACTGCTGCAGGGATGGCTGGAGCCCCTTCCAGTTTCTGGCAGCGTCTCCCTGCAGATGTAGCTTTACCCCTCTGAAAATCTCGCAGTAAGAGTTTTATACAAATAATTAAGGTTGGCAAGGGGCGACTTACTCTTTCTGGTTGCTGAAAAAATTCTCTACTCAAGTTTGACATAGCTGAAATAATTAAAGAAGGAAAAAAGTTGAAAAGCCGATAAAATCTCTGAGAGCCCACCCCTCCGCCTGTCCCAAGCAATGTTACGCTGATAGCTGCCTGTGTCAGCAACAGGGTTTTGCAATCAAATTTAAAGCAGTGCAGCTGAGGACAGCATTAATTTAGAGTTTGGAGCCAGTACTGCAGAAAACCTACAGGCCCAATCCCCGGCTGGTGTAAACTGGTGTAATTCTGCTGCTGTGAGGCTTGTGAACAGCAACTGAGGATCCGGCAATAGGATCTTACCCCCTCCTCCCCACAAGGGTTGGAGCAGCTCCTGAGAATCACTCTAGAGCCCATTAAAACAAAAGTAAGATACCTCCAATCATTATTACTCATTTTTATGGCCACGTTGTTCACAAATGACTGAATTTAGCTGTCAAATGTATAGAAAAGAAAAATAAAATCGAAGCATCAGCCATCTGCGCCCCAGAAAATGTTTATATTTTCATGGGTTGTTTATGGCAAGAAGGTCTCAGCTCCTTTGTTCCACATCATATTAGTTATTGCATGGGAAATGAGTGTTTTTCACTTCGCCATTTATAAGGTTTTTGCATTCTCTCTCCTGTGCATGCTCGATCTCTCCCTATATGTATTTTTAGTCCATATGTCTCGGATTGACGCATGGAATTGTGTTTGTTTTACTGGTTCTGTCTCTCTAATAGTTTTTCATTGCAAAGGGGATCCAATGTTTCTTATTTACTCTGCTTTCTTCCAGTGCCATTATTGTGAGCGCCCGGTTCAATCAATCCAATTGCCTGATAGCTATGAGGTTCCCTGACCTATTTGAGTGTGAAGGAAAAGGGAGCAGGGAGAGCTCTGAAAGCCTGCCTTGCCTCGGCTCGGCTCGGGGATGCTTGCAGAGGGCTGGCTCTTGGGAAGCTCGCTTGCCTGCTGGTGCTGTGGGTCAGGTCCTCAGCAGGAACCCGGGGGCAATCTGCTCAGTGACATGGGGTATCTGGGGCAGCTCCCAGCTGGGGACGTGGCCTGGTTTCCTTGGATGTACCCCGGACAAGGGCTGGGATTTCCAGGAGTGCTCCGTGACCCGAAGGAGGAATCCACGCAGTCATCTCCCATCTCGGCAGCCCCTCAGCTTTCCAGCGAGGTTTAGAGGCAGCACTCAGAAACTCAGGCCCTCTCTCAAGCTGAGTGCCCCAAATCCAGTAGCCACTTAGGAAAAATTTGGCCAACAGGCATCAAGAAGAAGGCGCAGTTGTTGCAAGTGAGAGTTCCACTCCACCAGATCATGTAAACACATATTTAGCTCTAAGTGGATAAGTAATCCCTCTGAGAGCCACCCAAGTCGAACACTTTTCTAGATCTGGCGCTGTGCTTCAGCTGAGCAGCAGATTTTCCCTCTTTTCCCTCTCCCAATCCCCCCGCAAGGAACTGCAAGCAGAAGTTAAAATCCTGGCGGCTGCCTCCACCTCCATCCCTGGCCCGGTCTCATGTTCCCTCCCCTTACCTGGGAGCGTGCTGCAAGCGTAAATCTGCTGCGACCGCAGTAACGTACGGGGCACCAGGGAGGCCTCCTCCTCATCACAGCGTGCTGCTGAGGGCCCTGTGCTGTGAGACAAGCTGCAGGAGGAGGGAAGGGGAATTAAAGGGCATGCAAGGACCAAACAGCCGCCTGACGGAGCCAGCTCTGCCCTCTGCATCTCTCCAGAACATTGCCTGCCCTGCCATGGGGAGCGGAGCCTTGCCCATCAAGGGGCAGAACCACGGCCAGGGGACGTCACCAACACACAGGGATGGTGTCACCAGTGATACCAAGAAGATACATGGGGCTGTCCCCTTTTACGCCGAGCCAGAGGCAGCATGTGGCCATCAACCCACGGCGATGCTGAATGAGAAATCCCAAGGAAACGAAGTGAGGAAATGAATTCCAGGCGAGCGGCGCGGGCAGGGGGAGGGAAGGGTGGAACAAGCGTCTCTCTTTTCAAGGCAGCTGGGCTTATTTTAATGGGCAAGGTCAGCAAAGAAATGACCAGGAAGAGAAATCGCTGCCATTACAAATCAGTCGCGATCTTGTATCAATTATTCCCCGCGCAGTTCCCTTGCCTTGGGCTGAAGCAAACACGGCCTAATCAGTTTTACATCTACGTTTAATTTTATTGGAAAGAGGAGCCAGCAATGCATCATGGGGCTGCTGTGTGACATGAAAGGTGACCCCTGCCAACTTAATGACACAATACATAACCCTTAATGAAGTCACTATCTTGTCCTTTTTTTGCTGTCTCAGCCTGATGATTTATGATGGCATCATTTTGCTTTGCCCTCTTTTCATTTCAGCTTGACAAAGTGGATGAAACAATTATCTTCGTTATCAGCCGGAGCAGTAGAAATGTGATAGTTGAGGATTTCTGCAGGTGGAGGCCTCGGCTATGGATCAAACAAATGGAGAAACACGCTCAGAAATTGGGGGGTTCCCCCCTTCCTTTCTCTCTCTGGCTGCAGCCTCCCGAAGATGGATGGAGGACCCCAACAAGCCTTGCAGGCCCTACATCACTGTGGCAAGGAGCAATTTCAAGGAGAAGCGATCTTTGGAGCAGCAGATAGAAGAAAGCTGGGAGGTTTCAATCAGGTTCCTTTCTCAGCTCTTTTTCTCTCCTCCCCACACACATGTAGTGATAGGATGCAGACCCACGAACACACCTGACAGGAGTTATTGGGCATGTATGCAGCTACATAAAGGTACTGAGGGCTAACGGCCAGGTGTGTTTGTGCCTCTGCATATCCAGATGTGTGTGTGGGTTTCCATCTGATTTTATTAAAAACAGCATAAGCTTGTATGTATTCTTCAGAGCTGAGTCCACCTCTCCATGGTCACAACACTTGCTGGCTGGAAGCGCACCACAAACCTGCCATTACTGACTGTAGCTTGATGCTTTGAACAAAACCACAGCCTAGCTTTTCTTCTTTTTTAACCAACTTTGCGAGAAAACAGGTACCTCTTTTTCCCTTGCTACCTACAGAGGTTGTATGATGGAAACCTTCCTCCAGTGACAGATGCAGATGGAAGCTGACGGCACAGTATTTCAGTCCTGCTAGGCAGAGATGACAAAGTGCCCTTGCTAGCCATATGCTTGATGGCACTTGGAACTGCCACAGCAATATTTTTTGGCTGGTGCTGCTCAGGGTCTGATGTGGCTGTTGCTGTTTACTTGGTTTCTCCTCTACATTGAGATGATTCAGGATGACTGTGAGCAGACCTTAGCAGTAGTGTTTAGGCACATGAACAAATTGCTGCAATTCCTCACTGATTTTAAGAGATAAAAAAGACAGACTCGGCTATTCCACTCATGCTCTTTGCCTGCATAGGGCTGATCCTTGCAGTGCCTTTCCCAAGTCCCAGGCACAGCCATTCTTTTACTCTACGAGCTGATGGAAGCCCTCTGTCCACATTTCACCAGCAAGGTTGAGCCTTGCTTGAGCCTTCTGCTCTGTTGTATACTACTCAGCTCCCCCAAGCTCCCGGTGCGAGCTGCTGGAGAACCCTCCATCAGCAGGGCTGAAATTAAAATGTTGTTCCAGGGCTTGAACACAGCACTCAGCCAACTCAATCACGTTGCCCTGCTCCTCGCTATGGATTTGTGTATTTGGAAGGTTACCTATTTTTAGCCACATTTTCGATGTTTTTGGAAAAAGTAGTGAGAAGCCTTCCAGGATTTTACAACTGCTGCTCCGGCCTTCCAGTGCTCTTAAGTGCACCCTTGCAGGTCAAGACCTCTCTACAGGGAACCAGTTAGAGTATCTCTAATTAAGTTATTCTGCCTCATTCCTGACTAATATAAAACACACTCATCAACCCAGATTCTGCATCAGGGCTCTTGATCAGCCTCAAGCTCCATCCTCCTCCTACAAGGACGGCTTTCTCTCCGCGCTGTGACCTGCGCAGGGCTGCTCAGGGAGGGTGGGGAAGGAATGAGAAGATAAATGCAGTTTGGCAGGACATTAAGGGAAACCACAATATTGCCTTGTAATGCAGCTCCTATCTGATCAGCAGAGTCAAATGTGGTGCCGGAGTTATGTCTCATAGGAAGCAGAACCAGCCGCCCCCGTCAAACCGATTGCCGAGATCTTCCCTGAGATACTCCTTCTGTCTGTCAGAGATACCAGCTGCTGAGGAATTCCCAGCATGTGCTGCAAGTGACCCGACCGAGCTAACGCAGACCTTCTCCCGTCCCCATCCCTCAGGCTCGCTGCCTCCAGCCTCCCCCTTTCCCTCCTCCACGGGACTGCAGCCACGCTGTGGAGAAGGGGAAGAAGGGGATGGCTGCATCACATCGCATCACACCACTGTGCAGCCAGGCTCCCACAGCAGATCAGGGCCTGAGAAATCACGGCCCAGCTTACCTCGGTGCATGCAGGATGTAGGAGTGGGACACGAGCATTGCTTTCTCTTATAGTGAGAGAAAAAGATGCAACCCTTGAATTGCTCCTTTAATTTCCTAGCACCTTCCTTCTGCCCTCACAGGAGGCATTTCCTGCTCCTCTTGTCAGCTTGGACAGCATCCTAGGAATTCACTCACATGGAAGGTGATAAATGTGATGCGTTGGCAGAAAACATAGGCAGCAGTAGCCTCTAGTACTTTCAGAATAGTCTGCAAAAATTTAACTAATTAATTCTCAGAGCCATCCTGTAAATTAGGTAGGTATGAAAGCCATTGAATAGGGGAAGGCCAAAGTCATTGAGATCCACCGAGCCCACTGCAGACATGGTCGCTGGACGTGGTCAAGCCCAGCTGTACGTCCTGCCAGCAGCACACAGCCACAGAGCTACAAATCCTGCTTGGGCTCAAACACATCAAAGAGGGAAGGAAAGGCTCTCTAGAGCGACTCCTGTATTGCTGGAATACTTACAGCCCAGAGCAGGACTTGTTGGAAAATGGGAACATTTTACGAATGAACAACCAACCAACTGGAGGGTAGTTTAATCATAATTAATGGAAAACCACCACTCAATGAGTAGCTGAATGTGATGTACAGTGACTATTTTCTCATCCCCTCTCTTTATATGCCCATTCTTTCTCACGGCCTTGCTTTAAGAGGTTTTACAGCATTTACATCATGGTCCTTGCTATGGTATCCACGGGTATTGAACAGCTTCAGTTTGGTACGTAGGCTCTGGTTCGGGGAGCAAATAGCTAGGAACCCTCCCAAGGAAGGGCGTGATTTTTTGGATGGACCGAGCTCTCTAAGGGTTAACGCCGCCTTCCGCTTTGCTTGCCTTTCGTCCCCGTGCCAAAAACCCCGCTCGTTCGTCTGCTGCGCTTCCTCCGCGTGTCAGCAAAGGAAATCCGTAATCTCCCAGCTACAGATTTGGGGAACTTTGACATCCCCTAATGAGGTAAACACATTACTGTCATGTACAAACAAACAGCAACAAATTAGCAGCTGACACGTGAGGAAGCCACGGCAAAGCAACACGCGGCGCTCTTTGCAGGCAATTAATGCTGCCTGTGCTGGCTGCTCACGTGCCAGCCGGGTCTCATCCCGTGCTCCCAGCCCCAGCCCCGTGCCCTCCTTGGCTGTTCTCCACCTGCATCTTCCCCACGGGCTTCTCTTCTCCCTCCTCCACTGCCCGAGGTGTCATACGGGCGCAGTGGGTGCTGCCCGAGGACCCATGATATTGCTCGATGGGAAAATATGACCACACGCCACGAAAATAGCTGCTTAATAGGCTTGACTCTTTGTTTCTCCAAATGGGAACGCACCCGTGAATTTGGGAGGAAGGACTGCGGAGCATGGCAGAGGAGGCTCTTTGTATTAGACCTCTTTCAGAAATCAGCTTCTTGAAGTATCACCTGCAAAGATCCCAGGCTCTTTACTTCCAGTCCCTCGCTTTAGACAACATCTCAGGGAAAGGGCTGAGTAGCTAAAATAACACAGGAAAGGGAAACCAAGCTGGTAAAGAGGGACAGATACTTGACTTTTATTTCAGCAAAAGCCATCTCTATTAAGTGAGAGCCAGGGCAATAGGCCCACAGTCAAAGGGCTTTATTATTATAATTGCTTTGCAAGGGTGAAAGCCTGTGGATAAGAATCCAAATCAGCCATTATTCAGAATAATAATCACGAAAAAAAGATAAATAAATAAAGGTAGGATCCAGCCAAAAAAGGAGCTCACATTATCAGCCAATAAACCAATAATCCATTAGTGACCAAGGTTGCTGAATAATATAGTACTTTCACAGTACCCATAATTTATACTGCAGACTAGAGAATAGACACGATTATTAGAGTGAGGGCTACTGGATGACACATGATGCATGACCGCGCGGCATTGATCTTCACACAACAGGAAGGTGTCTAGACTGGGAGATGTATGGCCGTGCGATTCAGAGCAGGGCATATTTCATGCGGGGCCTAATGGAGTAGTGGAGGCCGTGATGGATGACTTGCCTAGTTTCAGTAGCAGCGCAGTTATAGCAGTGCTAATGCGTGACCTCTCCCGCTCCCTGCGTCCTTCATTCAGTCAGGGTGACCTCATTTAAAGGGATGGAAAATGAGAGGCGCAGGGGATGAGGGGGAGGGAGGAAGGGGGAGAGAGGGGAGGAGAAGAAGAGGGAATAAGAAAAATAAAAGATAAGGAGAGGGCGTGATGTAAATGAAAATCTCTCGTGAGCTTCCACCCTGCTTCAGGCTCGCTCCACCATTGCGGCAGCACTGGTGGGTGTGGGACTGATTCTGCTCGGCACCTGTTCTGCTGCTGTTTGGAGCTGATTTACACCAGCTCCACTGAAATCACAGTGAGACCCCCATGGTGCAGCCCCAGCCTTGTTTCTTGCACTCCCAGGGCTGGTGGGACTGGGCCAGGAGCCCCCGTTTGCTGCTGTGTGGTGCCCTGAGCTGGCCATGCAGCACAGGTACCCCTCCTGTGAGCTGGTGGGCTGCGTTGCTGCAGCCTCCACCTAGTCCCCCTGCTGGAAATCATCCCCAGGGCCGGGAACCAGCTCCTGGCCATCAGCAATTTTCAGCCTTGGGCAATAAACCAACTCAAAGCTAGTGATACCTGCAATTTGCGGCAGGCCTGAATCCTTGTCGCATGATTACAGGCGATAAATAGCTTCAGACAGTGGGTGTGTAGTCACCTTGTTACGCTCCTCCGCCTTTCACTGGCACCCTCATCTTCCTCTCCAGCAGCCCCCGCTCCAGCCATTCCTCTCCCTGACAGCCACCAACCTGGGCCAGGCAGGGGCAGGAGAAACAGAGCGAGCAGCGTGGAATGCACACACACACACAAAAGTAAAATAAATGTTAAAAAAAATGCAAGTGGGATCAAAATGGATAAGTTTTGAATTTTTGAAATGGGCCAGATTTGTTCTGAAGTGTTCAAGGTGTTCAAGGGCAGCCACAAAGCCCACGATGCTGCCAAACAAGCTCCATTTGGGGCACAGCCACCTGGCAAAGCTGGGAAGGACTGAGCACAGGCAGGGCACCTGCTGGCCTCGGGGGAAAGGCTGGGTTCTGCTCAGTCACTCCAGGACTCCAGGACACTCATCACTGCAGCCCCGGTGTGCCTGGCCTGGAGGAATTTTACTCTGAATCTCACTAGCTGGGGACTGGGGTGGCAGCACCCAGCCCCCTGGGTGCCCCACACCACCTGCAGGGACCTGACTTCCAGAAGAACCCCGGATGGATCATCAGAAGGATGTGTTTGGTTGGTTGGTTTGTTTTCTTCTTCTTTTTTTTTTTTTTTTTTTTTTAATTCCAGGAATTTCTTTAAGAAACCAGCCAAACAGCTATTTTCACAGCGCGCTGTCATATTTTCCCATCTAGCAATATCACTTTTTGACGGACGCTGCCGCATCCATTTGCTGGTGAGAACTGCACCCAGACTGACGAAACGACATCCCAGGAGCTCCATCCAGGCTGCTTTGTCTCAGGAACCCGGCAGCAGAGCCCCGTGCAGAGCCCAGCAGGGACGTGGTGGCGGCCACCTCCCCTCCTTCAGCCCGGAGCTGGATGCTCACGGCTTCGGCAACGAATCCTGCAGGGTCCCTAAAGGTTAAAGAAATGATCTCTGCAAGCTGAACTGATAAAATGGAAGCGTTTGCTTTCTCCCCACTGTTTTGATGCTCCTGCCCTTATCTCCTGCTCATTGTTTGCCCTCTTCTGGAGCGGTGCCCGGGGTGCTGTCAGCCGGGGGGGGCTGTGCAGCCAGGGGACAGCCTCCGCCCCAAAGAACCTGCACGCTTAGTGGCGAAGACAGATGGATAAAAGGCGAGATGATTATCCCTGCTCACAAGCACAAACCCGAAGCGCACAGAGCATACATCACTGCTCGCAGTCACAAGGAAAGGACCAGAGCAGAACCGGGAGCTGAGCCCCAGGCTCTCAGAGCTGTGCTTCAGACACGAGAGCATCCTTCCCATCCCAAACAGCTCGGCTTAAACCAGGACACGCAGGGGAAATAGCTATTTGTTCAGGCCTGGGAGCAATTCCCAAGTGTCTCCTCCTGTCTCTGGCCCCAGCCCCAACCCTCCTGGATCCCCGATTAGCGCACAGCCTCGGGGGATCACTGCAGACCCTCTGACACCATCACTCTGCTGCACCCGGTGCCTGCCACGACAGCTTTGTGGCTCCCTTCCCCAGAACCATACACGAATCCACGCAAACCCCCTGCCGCGTTTCCTCCCCTCCCCATAAGGGCTACAACTCCCCGAGCTGCCTGGAAAGAAAAAGAGAGTGGACATTTACTGTGTTTCCTTTACCATCTGGGCTTATTAAAAACTGCGCAGCAAATTAAAAATAGGTGGGAACAAAGATGGGGGAATGACATAAAGGGTTGCAGAAAATTCTCTGTGTACTTTTAAAAGCTGGAATTGCCATATGGACTGGCAGAGAGACATGTTTTACATTTCCACTGGTACATGACTGACATCATTTAGCATTAACTTCTATTTGAATAAAATGGTAGTAGACATTTAGGTAATATTACAGGGCAATAAATGTTTTAAAGAGCCTTGGGGGGATGCTCTTGAAACACAGTCCAGACCAGAACTCTAAAAATATGTCTTAATATATATTAACCTCTTTTAGGACTTTTGGCTCTCAAACAAATAATGGAGGATAGGAGGGATTTTTTTTTTCCTCCCCTTTTACTCTCTGAATTAAGAGTCCCTAGCTATATTTTTTCCTTTTTTCCTCTTTAGCTGTGCTGGGAAGAACATGAGGGAATGTAGTTAAAATTCAAAAAGGTTCCCCTTTATCATTACCATGAATCAACACAATAAATGAGCCCCTTCAGAGCACGGTAATAAGAATTTGATAAATCATCAGCCAAAAATTAACTAGATGTCAAAACAATCTTTGGGAAGTGTGATGGATTAGGGGCGATAGTGGCAATTAATCTCCCAGCATGAGTTCACAGGAGAGACTGAACGCTGGGAGATGGATAGGGGGGAGACCAAGGCCTCACAAGGTCAGGACACTGCGGAAAGGAACGAGAGAGGGAGAGAGAGACGGAGAGAAGAAGAAAAAAAATTCCACTGAGTCGGCAATACCCAGGCCCCCAGCAGCCGAGGTAGAGGTCAGGCACATGCCTTTGAAAACCTTTCTGTCTCCAGCTGCTCCCTGTGATGAGGCAAGCACTTTTCTGCTCCCGCTAATAAATGCCACAAGCCAGCTCGTGGGGTACAACACATGGCCGGAGAGAGCAGGAGACCGAGGCAGGCTTCGTCGGAGGGGCTGTGCTCCTTTGGAAACAGCGATGGGGACAGCAGGGTGCCGGGGAGGGGAATGAGGGAGACAAATCCTTCCCTAATGTGTGAATTCAGCCGTACCAGGCCCGGCAGTGGGTGCGTGTGGCTTGACTAATTCTGTCTGAGCGCAGGAGGGGAGAGTGCAGGAGGAAAGTGCCACTGCAGTCATAAATCCCCATCCAGCTGGCAAAACCACTTCCTCCGCCTTCGCCGAAGGTTTTTAGCCCCACGGGAGGCGGCAGCAGCTGCGGGCTGGGCTCCACGAGACCCCTCGGACCCTGCCACGGAGAGTTGTGAGCTGGGAAGAGCCGGCGAAGCTGGGCTGGAGGCAGGGAACAGCAGAGGTCTGTAGCACCACCGAGTGATGGAGGGTCCCACCAGAGGTGGAAGCTTCAAATTGAACCCTAGAACATCCTGCCGGCAGGAGAACAGTTCATTTCAGTTCATAAGGGCTGTGTAAAGCCTTGGCCCTCCATGCACCTGGCCTTCCAGGGCTCCTGGAAAGGCCTTCCCATTGATGCTATGCATGGAACATTACCAGAATCAATGATTTTTTGCAGCCCTGAAGACAACTTCATGAACAGCAAGAGTCTGTTCAAGGCAGTTACACAATGGCTGGGGCTGGGGATGAAGGAAGAGGAGCAGGGTTTGTGCTCCACTCTTCCAGCAGAGCCTCTGGCACACAGGAGGAGCTGAGACAGACAAAGCTCACTGTCTCTTATGCCTCAGTTTCCCTGGGTTTGCATTGGAGGTGACTAGACCAACGCAGCAGTTTTTACTCTGTTGTAGCTGGGAGGCACCTTGGGACACCCAGAGAAAAAGGTGAGAGGGTTATTATGTACCACGCTACCCAAACAAGCCCTGCAGGGATGCACCGAGGGTGTTTTTTTCCCCCCCAGCTCCCAGATTTAGCTTCCTAAAATCCTGTACATGCCCCCTTCCCCTCCCTTCCACTTCAGGAAAGTGATTATCTGTACCTATGCTGCTTACTTTTGCATCTTGTACCCTATGGCAGCACAAGCTCCCAGCTCTAACGAAGCATGGAGCAAACTGGGAAACATCCACCGTGCGCCAGGCACTGCTTTGCTTCCTGCTGCCCCAGGCAGCTGCTTTCTGTGCTGGTGCCACACAGCTAACCCCGCAGCACCTACTCCCTGCTCACCCTCCCCATCACGTCCAGCCCTTGGTAATAACACCTGCAACAGCCCCTCTGCTCTCAGGGATCTGTGCTGGCAGGAATTTCTGACCAGAGTCAGCTGGGCCAGACCCCGAGATGATGAGCACAAGGGGCAGCAGCAACATGGGGCCAGTCCTGCTTAATTATGCTCTCCCTTCTCTGCACAAAATCTCCCACCCGGAATCCTTTGCAATCCAACCAGGGAAAAAAAAAAAAAAAAAAAAAAAGGGTGATGAAAGAAAATACAAAGTCAGGCAATCGCCTGGCAGGGCTTCTGCTGACTTCTCACACTTCTCGCTGGGCCTCAGGGCATGGAGCTCCCGCTGACATTTCTCCCAGCAGATTCAGAGCCTGCCACACACTCAGAGGCCTGGGAACACACCAGGCAGTCAGGGCTGCACTGGGGGCACTGACGAGCCCGCAGCTGACTCTTTTAGGAGTGACAGTGACCACAAGAAAATAAATAATTGGCCCCGATCCTCTGCAGCCACACTGCTGCTGTTCTCCATTTCATCACTCTGAGGCTTGCAATCCTTTCCTGAGCTGTTTAGCATCTCTCCTCACATTTTCACTGCTGGAACATTGTTGGCTTTGATACACATTGTGCTCTTCCCCTCAAGCGACAAGGAACAAATGTTCATGCAGCACAGAAAGCGCCCATGGGGTGAGGAAGGAGAGGCTCAGACTTACTGAAAACATCCGCGGCTGCTTGCTTTCACCACTATCTTCCCACTCCAAGCAGGGAGAGAGGACAGGGAAGCAGCAGCAGCCGAGGACAGAGTCTTGGCTCAACCGAGGTTCTCCCCCTCCACCACCCCCCCAGCACCAGGGAGGACAGCCAGGGCTTGCTGCCGACAGCCCAGGTCCTCCACGGGTGAGGAGGAATGCAAGGGCTGGGCAGAGAGGAGCGGCGAGGAGCTCCGTGTAGTCCTGATAACTCCAGTCCTAAGCTGAGAGGTCCTCAGATGGGACATCAGCACATGCAGGTCCTGTTTTGAACCTCAGTTGTAAAAGAAGAGCTTGGAAATTGAAGTGGTTGTGAAGTGGAACCGCAGGTAGGGGCATCAGCAAAGCCAAACGTGCCAGGCAGCAGCAGCACGCTGTTAGCTCTGCTGCCTCATCTCACCAGAGGTGCTGCTTATGGACTGAGAAGATAAAGATTCAAGACGCAGCCAGGGCAATATTGCTGTCAAACTCTGCTTGTTTGTATTGGCATGGCATATTGAGTCTCAGTTATGCTGGAGACGCCACTAGAGGATGTACGAGAAATGCAACGCACAACCCAGTCCTCTTCCTGAAGGAACCGAAGCCCCCAGCAGCTTACAAACCCTGGCAGTGGGGATTTCTGCTCCTTCATTAGATGCCTCAGGGCCAAACGCTGCTGTCAGTACTGTAGTGCACAGGGTCAACCCACTGAAGTCAAGAGAATTAATTCAGATTTATGAGTCCTAAATGAGCAGGTCGTTAGTGTCCAGAAGCAGCGGGGGTACGGCCAGCCCAGCGGAGCTGGAGCAGAGCTCTTTGCTCGCACTGCACACTGGGCTCTGCAGCTGTCCTGGGGATGTTGCAATGAAAAAGTCACTCTCCAGTAAGCTCAAGCAAAATATTTGCTGTGGTCACCTGAGCGCACACAGCCAGTTCAGCAAGATCTCTCGCTATAACCTGATAGTCATTTATTTGCTGAAGTGGGGTTAGCTCAGAAGCACTGTGCAGCTCTCACTTCCCTACCTAATTTTGCTGCTGTGTTAATTGAAATTACTGAAACTTGGTTACAGAACAGGACTCATTATGAGAGGCTAAGGCTAAGCCTCCATTAGCTCCAGTTGCTTTGCTCCTGTGTATTTGTACTGTTGATAACACCTTTCTTAAATATTTGCAGCCTTAAGAAAGAACCTTCCCCCCCCTCCCCATCTTACTGCATCTTTCATGATTTTCTCTGGATCGCTAGCACAGTTTTGTGTACGAGACAAACACCTGGCAAATGTTTGGAGACTGCTGGCTGCTTGGCACATATCAATGTCAGAAAGATTTCTGGGCAAAAAGAAAAAAAAAACAAAACCAAAAAAGATGAAGAAGAAAACCCGCCCAGCTGGAACACTTTCCCAGAATGCCTGTCTCTTCTCAAGACAGACAAGGCTTGGACAGAACAGATGTTTCCACCCAAAAGCAGATGTGGAGATGTTACTTTCCCAGGGAGGAAGTGTGGTGGGGTTTATTATTAACCAACAGTCCCCATATGACAGCTTCCCTTGACCAACAGTTGGAAAATCTGGAAAAAAACATAACCCTCTAAGCCAAGTGGTGGCAGGAAATAGCCAGCCCTGATGGACTCCGTTGATTTATTATTATTAATTACAACCCGGAAATGACCAGCAACATCTGCGAGAGCCAAACATGGAAGAGAAAGAAAGCTTGAGCACAGGGGCCAAATTTCTGATTCCATGATGGCCTTAGCGCGCTGCTCAACTGCAGGCAAGGCAGCTGCAAGTCGGTGGGAGCAGCCTCTGTCAGGGTGCAGAGGGAAAGGTCTGGTGGCCGATGGGGAAAGGGGGAGTTTTACAGCAAGAGGCAATCCTGTGTCACCCACCGAGTACAACACTGAGCAAGTGGCAGCCCTGAAACTAGAAGCACCGAGTTGCGTGAGCACACTGCTGAGCCTCGGAGAAGGCTGCCTGCTAAAAGGCAGGCTGGAGCTGTGCCACGCCGAGGTCCCGAACCAGCTTCCCCACACAGCCATAAACAGCACCACATGCACAGAGCCCAGCTGGTTCCTGCAGCACTTCAGCTACACGGCACCAACGCGCTGTAAGCCCAGTGATGGAAAACAGGCAATAGAAGGAGACGAAAGTACACCAAACCCCAAACCAAGTGCAGGGAATGAGAACAGAATTCCAACCGAAAAGCAACAGCGAGGTGTCTCAATGAGAGAACGCAAAGTAAAAGAGGTTTTAAAAATAGTTGCAAGGAAAGAGGAATTGAGAGCTGAGTATTTAAAGCATCATTCAGCCTCTGTGGCCAAAGTGCGAGCATGGGAGAAGCATCGCTCTGGTTATTTTGGCTGCCACTCCTGTGTGCATGACGAGTCCGGGGCTTTTCTTCACTTGTCCTGAGTCAGGTACAGACACACTGCTCTGCAAGCCCTGTGCTCTTTGCCCGACACCAGCACGTGGGTGTGAAGGGGAGCTGCGCATTGATCAGCATCTGAGCAAATGGGATCCAGCTACTCACATCTTGGCAGGTGCTCCCGTATTTTGCAAACTGGTTCAGCTTTGCTAAAAGCTTTGGATTTCTTTCGTCCTTTTCCTCTGCAGAACTTCTACATTTCCAGATTTTAAAACAAACATTGAATCAGCCATTACCATTGCTGGTGTAAAATAAGACATTTTCAGCTTCTCTGCTGACAGCCCCACCTAAGGACACATGGACCCTTTCCCACCAGGTACTGGAGAGCATGGGCTCGCCGACACACACACACGTCTGCTGTGGTTAACCCACAACCTGAGAGCTCGTAGAACATCTGTTTATATTTTCAGAGCACTGTTAACATTGTCAGACCATGGCAAATCTGCTTAATTTTAATGGACGTATGTATAATACACAAGCCAAAATACACTTAAAATGGGACATGTCAGAAAATAAACAACTATTAGCTAATGAAATACAAAGGAAGTCGGTTCTTGCACTTTCTCTCCCCCATACATCCCCTGCAGCCACAGTTCAGTCATCTCCTCCTTGTGGCTCCTCATTGTGGCCTCACACCCAAAAGCCCCAAAACTTCTCCAGAAAAATAAAGACGCCCCTCAGAAACGTGCTGGGATGACACGGGAGGAGTGCGGAGAGGGAAGGCCTCTGCTGCGCTCATGCTTTCAGGACCAGAGTAACATGGGTGTAATCGCCAGAAGAGGCCAGTCGCTTTCTAAGGAAACTTCAGAAAAGCCCCACATTCACATGAAAATCAGCCCCACCAAAACGCAGAGCACTGCTTCAGGCACAGAAAGGCCTGGTCCCCGCTGCGCTGCTCACGCTAAGGACGCGCACACAGGTGGGACTGGGCCTCGCCTCACCTCCAAGCCCTTCTTCCATCTCAGAACAGGTGGAAGGGCCTGTATGCATCAGTTTTGAAATTCCATGGCCAAAAAAAAACAACAAAAAACAGGAGAGACACTGCCAGGCCCCACTGCGGCCTGTGCTGGCAGAGAAGGCAACACTCCTTCGCAGTGAAAAAACTGCCTGGTGTTAAGGATGATGGCATTTCGGTGTGTGTTAAAGACTCTTTTTAAAGGGAAGCACCAGTCCCGTCCATAGATTCACCCTACCCTCTCCAGCTCTACAGAGATACTTGTAGAAATGGAAACTGAATGGGTTATTTCCACCCCCTGCTCTTTCCCTTGATTTATTTTGTAAGGGATCCGCTGCAAAAACCAACTGCACAGAGGTGAGGAGAAGTGCCCCATAATTGAGAACAATATCTCCAAGGGGCTTTTCCAATGAGGTGCAGATTTCTCTGGCATACATTCTCAGAGCTGAAGTCAGTATAATGAAGTCCAGAACTTTTAGGTTTCCCCTTTAATATATCCATCATGTCTAGATCCATTATTGACATGTTGACTTTCTTGTTTCTGATTTAAGCTGCCAGACTCAGTAAAATTGCCTTGACAGCTTTAACATTTGTGGCAGAACACTGACATGATGTTACTTACAGCTAATTAAAGTTGAGAGCATAATAAACAATGTCAGGATCCTAGCAACCTAATTTCCTCGGGTATTGAGTTTGCTGGATCTTGACCGGGGTTCTTTGAAGCTCCGGTGAGTTCCGACGTTGACCTCCCTGCTCTGCAGGCGCAGGCTTTGGACACCGGGGTGCCTTTGGTCCCAGCTGGATAACACCAAGGGCACGTGGAAAATGGGAAATGGTGAGAGATGGGGAGAGACAGGAATGGGTAACTGGCATGGAAATGGGAAACTGAGATGCTGGAAGTGGGTTTCCAGGGCCATTTCACCGAGGAGAAATGAGCCAATAGGTTATAGAAAATGAGCAGTGGGATGAAAGCAAAGAAGGGAAAATTTAGCCTGATTACCAGGAAATCTTTCCTACTTGGGAGCTCTTTTAGAGTGCAAAATACTCTCTCAAGAGAACCACTGCACACCACATCGCTCAAGTCATTTAAAACTGGCTGGACAAAGCACGGCAGCAGAGTGCTGGGAATGGCGGGCGTTTGGGGTAGGAGACTGAGTGCGAACAAGGTGACCTCATAGAATTACATTTTCAAGCCCATAAAGTCTTGGAAACTTTGTAACTGCATCAGTTCATTTTCCTGTCTTCCACCATTCCATCTCAAACCCAGCTTATTTTACATAGAATTGCCTATCTCAGTGGGAAATTACACACAAATTAGAAGAAAATTTCTCTGCCTCCCTAAAGATCAGGAGTTCAGTCAAGGGCAAAATTTCACCTTTTCTTCTGATGTTTGTTATTTATTTTAGCAAAAAGAAAAAAAAACTTGCAACACCAAAATGAGATTCCTAGAGCTGACTCAGCCAGCAAAATCAGCATTTTTTTTCTTGTCTGCAGTGAATCAAAAAATCACTACTCACTTGTGCAGAATCAACTGAAATTTGAGGTGAATTAAATCCAAAATCTCCCTCTGTTCTTACAAGTGACTGACATGCCTTCTTTATTGCCAGTTTCTTGAGTGTTATTGGACTGATTTCTCCCACTTCCACTGTAGCTCCTCATTCTGCAAAGTAGGGCAACAGCAACATTTCATCTCTCTTTTGCAAAGCCTTAAATGCGGTGCAAGCAACACCATCACTGTGAGCTGAACCACTGGGAAGTCATCGAAGCAAATAAAAGTTGAGATGAACTAAGTTAAATCTCGGTGAAAAATATTCTAGTTCAAGCATGTTAACTTGCATTTGTGCATGTGAAGAGGAGCAACTGGTGAAATTGCAGTAAGAGGCTGAAGGAAGAAGGGGCAGCAGGACCTGGGACAAAGAGGTGCTGCAGAAGGAATCCCTCCCTGCTCCTGGGATGTTGGGCATGATCCCAAACCCTCTTGTCCTTTGCCCAGGAGCCAGGGAAGTCTGCAGGCCCTTGGAGCCCACAGATGACAACAGCTCACAGTACTCACTCTTGTTGGGGTTTCATTTCCCATCTCAGTCCTCCCTCTCTCCTGGTGTTTCATAAGGCCAAGGCTTTGTTTCATTCTGCTGGCCACACGTAGTCCTGCTTATCAGGAGGGCATGGGCAGAATGGGTGGTAGAGGTATACAAGAGAAAAAGGAACATTTACCTTCCCCAAACCCTATGCCAAAATCAAAATTTTCCCAAATCCCTGCAGGCTGCACTCTTCTCTGTCTCCAGAGCAGTTAATGCAGCAACTCCACTGAATTCACTGCAGGGGAAAAAAAAACAGCTCTTGGATGAAGGACTCCTGCAAAAGCAGCATTTCCTCCCTTTTGTCTTGGCTGCGGCTGTTTTTGGTTCCTGATTGTTCAGACTCTTTATTCCTCACTTTCAGACTCTTGTTCATTTCCAGCTGGGCTGTATGTGTGCTTCAGAGATCCAGTGGGAAAGGTGGTGCGCAGTGACCCCCAGTCATTAATCAAGCTGCCTAAGCCGGGGCCTTTTCACAGCCAGAGCCTGATTATTGGCTCTTGGGAGCTGCGTAATAAAATGACAAGGGGAGTGAGTCTATTTCCTGCCGCCAAACTGCTGACATTAATTCACACTGGGGGGCTCAGGGAAGACAGCGGGAGGGGGAGAGCAGGGAAGGCGAATCTATCTGTGCAAGTAAACCCTGCAGGACCTGCACGCCATTACCCAGCTGCTGCGTGCATGTGTGAACAGACGTGTAATGGCACAGATGTGTGCAAGCATGCACTCACCGTCCTGTGTAGGAGAGCATAGCCGTTCAGAGAAGAATCCAGTTTTACAAAGCACTAGGCACAAACTTGGACCAAAACCAGGAGCCAACTTGAGAACCTCTGAGTTACTGCAGAGGTCCAGATCCGGTCTGCAGCTGCCTGCTTTTCCAGCCTGATCACATTACTGTATCTCAAAAGCACATTTCCACCCCCCCCCCCCCCCCCCCCCCCCCCCCCCCCCCCCCGCGATGGTAACCCTTAAAAACAGCAAGAAAAGTAGGTCCACACTTATAAAAGTTTGCACTACAACTTTAGCTTGGGTCCCAAGCCTATAGCCCGATCTAAGAAAACCCCAACCAAAATTATAACCACTGCACCAGACTCCCAGGCTCTGATGGGTTTCATCTCACAGCAGCAAACTGTGGCTGCAGAAAGCCTTGATACTAAATACCTGCTGTGCTTCTAGGCATGGTATGAAACAATTGTAACAACAGTGGAAAAAAAAAATAAAAAAAAAAATAAAAACTACTACCACCAAACAAACAGAAAAACACCACGAGATCAACACTGGAAGTATTCAGACCTGAAGTCCTGGAGGATTCGTGCCTAGAAAGACCGGCTGATTGCATCCTGACATCCCTACTGCAGAGAAACAAACTGGATGGTAAGTACAACTGGTAACAATTTTCTAAAATTGGAGAAATTCCTTGTTCTTTTCTTTTTTCTTAGCTAATAGTTCTTTTGTCCTGACTCTAGACATTTTGCTAATCAGTTTATATCATATGGGAGCTATCAGCAGAGACAGTCAAGCCTGGGGATATGTAAAGCCTTTCCACTGCCTGAAGAATCCAAGGAGACCTTTGACACTTGCCAAATTCCCTTGCAAGGGAAGGGTAAGGGAAGAAAGTCAGAGCCAAAATCTGTAAAGTCATTTCTTCATTAGCCTTCAAATATAATCTTAAAACATTCCTCTGCTGTGATACCTTGTTTTTATGGGACAACAACAATTGAAGAACTGTTTTGCCAAGACCACTGCTTTTCATACTGCTGGCTCCGTTCCTTGCACAATAGTCACCCGTAGTCTAGCCTGGCCATCTGGCCCCTCAGCTTGTCCGTGGACGGCTGCTGATGAGCCAAGCATGTCGAAGTTCAGGATCTGTTGCAACCTGCCAGGTCAGCTGCTGGGATGTGAGCAGGCAGCGCGGCGTGGGAATGGCAGCACATGTAGAAGCACCTCTGCAAGAGCACCGAGGCTTTTCTGTCTCTTCTGAGACAACTTCATTTCATCAGAGTATTTCTGGTTGCACACACAGAATATTCTTGGAGCCTGAATCATCTTTGACATGATCCCCGCAGTCAGCAACACCCCTGCAAAGAGGCAGAAAATGCTCCCACATTTCTCTCCCTGTGGCACAACAGCAAATGATCCCAACGAGGTAAATTCTGCAGAGCTGTTAATGACTGCATGAGGCATCAGGCAATCAGATCTAAATTCTCTCCTGAAACATCCCATCAACAATCAGAAATGCAAGCCTAATGCCATCCTTGCCACCAAGACAAGATAAGCTTCTGGTTTAAGCAGAGCTTGAATGCCCCATTCACCTTCTCTTCGGCCACCCAGGAGAAAACAAACAAACAAAACACAAGAAACCACCTGAACGGCGGAAGGGAGGTACTCCAGAAGCCTCTGCTCCATAGCCCAACCCTTCTTTTTCCTTTTCTATTGAAACAAATGGAACACGGAAATTGGGGAAACTCGGAACAAAGTCAATTGGAAGCGACAGACCTGAACCCCACCACGATAAATCGGTAGAGCTGAATTGCCTTCGATGGAGTCACACCGCTCTGCAGTGGCAGAGAATCTGGTGCGTCACCGATCATTAAGTGTATCGATCCTCAGAGAGGATGTAAGCGAGCCCAGGATTCAGTCCCCAGCCCTGCAACGCAGTGGTTGCACCGGCCAACTCCCCGCAGCGTCAGGCCTGGGGGAGGTATGGCGAGCAGCCAGTAAATCAAGGTGTGCGAGGGAAATAGCATCATTACTTCTCACGTGTGCATCTGAGCAAGAAGTGCCTGATAAAAAAAGACCCATTTGCCATTGCAACTATATCAAACCTTCTACAAAAAGTCACTTTGAGGTCACTGTTTTTGTCCAGTATTTCAATACATTAAATGCAATTACTTCATTGTTGATTTACCTGTCATTAGAGGCATGTGTTTGAACATGATTTATTGAGTGAGTTTTGTGCCAGTTGACTTGCAATAGATTGCACAATATTCAAAAAGGCTCATTTGCTTGGCATTACATTAGAAGCACGGTGATTGCAACACAAAGCAATGTAAATGAGTTCTGAGAGGCTCCATCATTCATGTTGTCATGTACTGAATCCTATTATTATTTATTACCATAATTGTACTGTGTTTCCTGGGGCGATAAATTAGGACTGATGGGTCCCGCTGACAGCCAAGGACTGGACTCGCTCTATATAATTTAATAGGGATACTGTTGGATCTCAGCTTGGAGGGGACTTAGGGAGGAATTTAGTAACTAAGCAAAATCTTTTCTTAAAAAAAAAATTAAAAATAAAATAAAAGCAGTGAGTTTGTGTTGGCTTTTTTTTTTTTCTTCCTCTCCCTTGGCAGCAATTTAAGTCTTGATAAAAGCTGCAAAGGAAATGGGAGCACTCTGTCTTTCATAATAGGATTGTTAAAAAAATCACTGCCCTGTGTCACAATCTGTTTTATGCTCCCTGCTGACAGGCAGCCTCACCACGGCTGGGAACAGAGGGACAGGGGATGACTTAAAGGGATAGCAATGACAGCTTCTGACCTCTAGCACAGCAGCTCAAATCCAACCCACGGCTGCAAGCAGGAGCTGTTCCTAACTGATGTCTGTGGGGAATGGGTGAGGTTATCCCAGCCCCTTGCATACAAGCATTCATAAAACATCCTCAAAAACAGCTTTTTGACCAGCCTGGCAGATTTTGATTCTCACCTACGTTCTCTCTGAGCTCAGTGCAGTTACTGAAGACAGTCTCTTCTCTGGTTTGCACACCCATAGGCCTCCTTCCGAGGGCTTTACATGCAGTCTGAGGTACTCTTTTGAACACAGAGCTTCATGAAATATATATATATGAACTAAGTTTCATAATGACCTCAGCTGAAACCTGTTTCTTCTGCTGAAGACTTTTTCCCATGTGACCAAACTCCCAAGCCCCAAGAGGCTGATGCAGGACTCTCAAACAGCCCTAAAAACCCTTACAAAGAGCAAACACAGCACCCAGGGGGAACCAGAGCCTATTTCACAGCCACTACCTGTTGAAACCAAGCAGCCTGCTCCTCCTCTAACCTCAGGGTGCCAAACACAAGGGGTCATAAACCTTGGCTCTTAACTATTCTTCAGCCAGCACAAGCTTTCCGACTCGGAGGAGTGCGGTGACAACCTCAAAGCCAGGGCAGGGTGCGCCTGGCTGTGCTGGGATGTTATGCCGGCAGCCCGTGGCATTGCAGTGAGCTGTGACAGTTTTATGTGATGCTGGGACAAACCTTCCCTGTTACTGAAAGGAAAAACCAAACAAACTTTTTACATAAAGAGCTGATGAATTAAAACTGTGGCCTTTCCCCCTCCTCTTTCAATTTAGAATCAGAAAACAACAGTAAAGCCAAAACGGGGCTGTTCCCCTTCCCACACACCACAGGACTGGATCTCAAAGTGTGCGGATCACAAAGTCAAGGGAATGAGTTGCACCAGTCCTTAAGTCACAGGTCAGCTTTCAGCAAAGCCCAGCACCTAACAGGCACACGGTGCTCCGAGACCCTGGGGTCTGGCTCTGCAGCTCTGCCTCCCACAAAATTCTCTGCTCCCTGTTAGTGCAGAGCACCAGCAAATCCCACTGTGTGGCTTCAGTTCTGCTGCAGCCCTCAGAGAAAGATGTTCAGCAAAACATAGGCCTAGGCTAGGCCCAGATTTTAGTCTGTAACCTCCTGAAGTCTTGTTTTCCCTTTGGGCTATTTTCACACCAGCTTCATTGTGTGGCCCTGGCAGAGTAATTTCTGATTGACAGGGGTTAGGTATGATCACAACCAGGGGCCCTTTTGAATGGCTTTCCTTTCAGAGCAATCCCGTGCTGATGTGAAGCTGCAGCATTAGTCTTTGTGATCATTCTGTTAGCAAAATGCCTGGGAACTTTGGACACCGACTGCTCACACAGCAGGTACCTGGTCCTTCCCTTCCACACCTGAGGTGACAGCAGACAGCGTCCCTGCAAGCCAGGGACTTCTCTTACAGCACGGCTCTAAAGGTTCTTTGGATTTTTGATACTGTTTAGCTGGTGGCTATGTTAGTATGAAGAATTAACCCAGAAAGGGGCTTTTTAGCATGATAAAACCCCAGTTGTGCTTTGTTCTTAAAGCCGGGGAAGGTGAGAGCACTTCTGGCGCTGAGCTGCAGTTCTGAGCGTTGCTTCTGGGAACTGATCAAACCTTCTTGTGTCATGGTCATTCCCTGTTATAATAATGCTTATTCATCATATCGGGCTGTGATGGATATTCATTAGCTAAATTACAAGGTTATTAAGGCCAATAAGATGAAAGCGTTGTATTAGTACTGCTATTGCTTTGCTTGAAACAAACAGAACAAATCTCAAACCACAGCAGCAATGCTCCACTCTCAGAGCTGAGGGACAGAGCCCCCCACGAAGACACAGAAATACCACGTGTGGACTTGCGATGAGAAAGGAGCTAAATCTTGTGTATCCTGAACACAAAGCACGAGAAGCACTCTCAGAGTGCTCTTGGTAAGGCAGATAGAGGATCCTATAAGCATGACAGGTGAATGGGGAAAGCACGCCTCAGGCTCCAGTATCCAGATTAAGATTCAACGATAAAATTCTTCTTCTTTCCATGCTTTTAACCACCACCAATCCTCAATCTTTCTACTACGCTTTCTGTAAAGAGACTCAGAGCTGCACAACCTCAGAACTGTTGGATTAGAACAGGTTAATGGTCCCTACAGTCCTGTACGTTGTATTTGTGAGCAGCCAAACGTCCATAAATCCTCCTAGCGGACAATTTTATGGAATAATCAACACATCAGGGATATTTCCTTCTAACCTTCCCCGAGTTAGTAACTGGCTTATGCCACGAGGCATGAGAGCTTATTGACTGGATCCATCTCTTGTTCAAGTCAATAGATATCTGTCAATTCAGGTCAATTCAAATTAGATTTTATTGACAGGAGAAGCTATCCAAAACATTTCCAAGGTGTGAGAAAACGACAGCACACCCCTACCTTCCGTGAGACATCTGTCAGTGAGACAGATACAGCCTGCAATGTTTTTACAGAGACTTACTTGCAGCTTCCCCAAACAGAAATCATCCTCAATTGAGCTGCATTGACTTCACCGTGCCGAACTGTGCTGAGCATAAACAAGATCCATCCTGTTTCACTATGGACACCATCAAACAGTGTCAGTGCATTAAAACGCTAAGGATGTAAACCCACTGTTATTTTAGAAATGGGGCTGCGTAGGTATCCTTTTGCCAAAAAGCACCAAGCAGCATCCCCAAACACAAAACCCCTGGAGCAGAGCCTGCACCTACAGCTGTTAGATAATCAGCATCCCTGCTCCCCCTCCCTCCCCGCTGATTGCTGCTCCGGCTCATATTCCCTCTACCCCACGCAGACATATGAAACTTGTCACTCAGACTTCAAAGGCGCTTTTCGCTCACCCTTCTGCAGCGGTGACACATTTTTGGCCAAGCACATCACATTAATAGAATTTGCTGTCAAACAAGAAGGCTTGCAAACAATGGAAGGATTGTACACTGTGCAGCATGGCTGATGGGCAGATCACCAGGTAACCTGATGCAAGAGCTATAAAATATCTCAAAGACACAAGCTAAAAGCACAGAGCCTAGTTTTGCAAAGAGACGTGTGGTTTGTAGAGGTTTGGTGGGGTGTTTTTTTTGGTATATATTTTGGAACAAACCTTGGCATTGGACTTCCTTGGGTTTCCAAGCCCAGCTTCAGTTCAACATGCACATTTCCTCAAACCCTGCAGTGTTTCCTTGTTTTCTCCGGTGCCTTCTTCTCTCGCACATACTCATCTTTCATTTCATTACTTGAAACAAATCATGGGCCAAGACCTGCCAGCCTCATAGAACCCATGAAGGTATTTTAAACATACCATGTTGCACTGTAACCTGGTCAGAAATAGCATGCTGCTCACTAGCAGTTTTCACTGTAGGACAGAAAAAGCTCTGCTTTGCACTGTTCATGCTGTGGCTGAACCTCAGAAGGAGTAACAGGGACCACTTCAGTGAGAACTAGCACGTTGCAGCAGGGTGAGCAAGAGACACACACCTGAGCCTGCTGTCCATGGGGATGCGCCCCCGAGAGCTTTCCCAATAGAGCTCGTGGTGCTCTGGGTGATGATTAATGAGAGCTTGCGGTTGGAGCTGAGTAACTGTGACTTTTTTTTTTTAAATATATAAATCACTGGTAAGCTAGCATATCAAGAAAGATGGCAAGGAGAAAGGGGAAGAGAAAGAAAACTATGCATGTGACACTAATCCCAGCCCAATCCACCAACTAGCTGGGTGAGTGACCCCAAGGGGTTTTATTTTGTCCAGGATCTCTCAGCTGCAGTGCCTGGCACTAGCAGCACTCAAGACACTGTAAGGAAGTCCTACAGGGATATCAAACCCATACTAAAATTACCTCCCTGATGTAGGGGTTGGATCTCGCTTTGAGGCACAGAGCGCAGGAAACGAGCACAGAGCTGCCCCGTGCCAAGGGCAGCACTGGCAGGTTCAGAGCCTGGATCTCAGCAGCCACACCATGAGGGACTTTGCTGCAGCCCTTGAAGGACGAAGCAGGACCATTTCTCCAGCCTCTGCACAGCTCCTCTGGAGCCTACAGAGCTAGGGAGAGCCCCGCTCTGCTCAGCAGATTCTGGTAAGCAAGGTGAGGACAGGTCAGAGCCACTGGAAGCACCTCCAGCTTCAGCTGTGCAGGCCACTGAGCACCCATTAGACAGCACAAATTTTGGCTCTTAGTGACCTGGCCAGGATTTAAATCAGTGACCTCGCAATCAGAGACTGCACACCCCATTAGCCACCTCGGCTGCCTCCGAAAGGGACATTTTGAGCAGCTTTGGTGAGCTCCTGTAACCGATCCATCCTTCCCCACGTCTCCAGGAGTATCACTGCGATGCGAAGTATGACAGACTGGAGAGATGAAGATATTAAGCATGTGTCTCTGTCAGTTATGGCCATTATCATTAGCAGACTAGCTACTATTCCCTATATATTCCTTTTAGAACCGTTTACAGCTGAAACATTTTTAATGGCTCGATGAATATGAATGCAACATTTATAACCATTTACACATATGAGACTTTGGGGCACATCCATCTTTCATTGCAGGCACATAACCTCCCATTACCGCGCTGTCACATGGAGGAGGAAGTGGGGAGAAGAGGACCCCACTCCACAGTGAAGGATGAGGACATTATTTCTGCCTGTTTTGTAAAACACATTTTCAGAAATCTCCCTTATTGTCATCACAGACTTCTCTCCACAGTCACACACTTATTTGGACTCTTTATACTTTCATTAACAATGGGAAAATGCAGGCCGTTACATCTGTTAGCAGACATAATTTTAGACAAATACAACTTCTTATCAAATAAGCCTGCAATAAATGTTTCATGAACAGAACCCTTCAATAGAACTCCCAACACTAATTTAATGAGAAGTATCAAATGAATTTTTTTTTTTATTCTGATATCTCCCCTGAGACAAATGATACTTTGCAGGCCTATTTTTAACAAATGAATTATTGACTTAAACTGGCACAATTAATCACAATATAATGGGATCAGGGGATGTTAGAGGCTCATTCAGCACGGCAGATGATGAGTACTGACTCTTCCAAGAAATGAGGCTCTTTAATCACTCCCAGATTAACAGCTACATGCTTTCAAATTTCAATCACAGGGCCCTGGCAGTGTGGAATGAAAAGGGCCTGCTCCAGGAGGAAGGAAGAAAGCAGGATTTCTCACCCCACGAGAGCCCTGATGCTCGCTTGCCCAGAAACCAGCACTTTACTGCCCTTGGGAAAGGACAGGATCTAAATCATGCTGCATTTCTATGAACTCTTCCTCCCCATCCTTATCAAGAAAAGGCTTTGATTTCAGGGGGATCGAGCGTGTTTGTTTCCCATCAGGCTGCTCAACACCTGCTGTTACGGGAAAATCAGCAGGACATAATAGAAAACCCCCTTTTAATTAATCCTCTCCTTAAAAGAATAGCTGCTCTCTAAAGTTTTTGTGCTTTCCTGCAAAAGGGGCTACTACAATACAGAACATGCATACAAAAGCGCTTTGTTGTTTTGTTTTAAATTTCTTTGGGTTAGCTCCATAGGTTTGTAGACATTTCTATGATATACAAGTTTGTTTTTTTCCCCTGCAACTCCAGAACTGCTTCTTTTTCCCCACAGGCCTGCATCCAAGAGCATCCAAACTCTGGTGGTGGGTCCACAAGCAGACTCCTGGCATTTTGTTTCCAAAACTGAGGATCTGACCCTTCTGTTCAATGGGAGGCCTCAGGTTCTGAACTAATAAAACAGTTAGGACATTCAGCATAGATTGTATCATCTCTGGTCTGCCAGACCCTTGTACTCTGCAGATTGCTAACTTTTTCTGTCCTCAAAAGCTACAGTTCCCCTTTTCTCTACATTTTAGGTCCCCAATATAAAGTCCATTGTTGATTTATCACCTTGGCTTGACTCTGAACTCTTGTGATTGCACAGATACAAATCACAGCAGGAGCATTCCCAACACCAGTGATTTGATGCATTTGTCTTGCGATGATTGGGACTGGAAATTCTTTCAGCTCCCCAGACAACATTTGACCCAATTAAAGAGTAATTCAGAAGCTTTTGTGACAAACGATAACAAAATAATAAGTATAAAGATCAAGTTTTAAAGCCAGAAATGGCAAAGGAAATGAAACAAAATTAACATCAAGGCAAACTGAATGCATGTTGAAACTGCACGGAAAGTCAAATACCACGTCTGCTTTACTTTGCTAGTCTTGAGTTGAGGGTTCTGTCTTTCCTCAGCAACAGTTAGTGACATCTCAGACACCTCAAGCAGAGCTTTTTCCTCCAGCCTGTGCTGCATGAGGTGCTTGCAATGCCCTGGAATCTTGCAAGGAAAAATTCTCAATTTGGCAAGAGACTTGGCAAGTAAAAAATGGGTAGAGAGATTCCCAGCAGCTGAGCTTCAAAACAAAAATGCATTCTTGTAATTTGCACTTATAAACACTTTTAAAAATTAGCTCCTCTCTAAAATAGAGAAATGAAAAGCATTTCCAGGATGGGTCATGTGCATCATCTGGCCTCATATCCTGCCTTTGACAGTGACCTGCATCAAATGCCTCAGCAAAAGAATTCAAGAAACTTCAGAGCAGGATGTTCAAGACACAAAAGCAACTCCACAAGGAGAGAATCACACAACCCACATGGCCATCTTTTCCTGACCACTTCAACTTATAAACAAATGCAAACCCCGAAACGTATGTTTTAGCATTCACTCAATACATGTTTGATTAGTGTTTAGCGTTACACTCCTAGATATTAACATTATTTAGGAAAGTATGCAATCCCCCTTTGATACTTGTGCGGAGAAACAAGCTTCCTGGCTAAGGGCTGAGGAAGGAAATAATCAGTTACCTCTGCAATCATTGTCCAGCAGCAAATTTCATCAACACTCTACAGCTGAGTGTTAGAGTTCATTTGGACGGAAAGGCAAAATTGAGTATTGTCCCACGCTACATACCAGAGGGAAAGCAAACTCAACACCAATATTTGGACTAAGGACTATTAGAGAGAAAACCTGTTGTTTTTTTCAGGCTGAGATTCAGTACTGATAGCAGGAGGACATGCTGAAGATGGTTTTCCCTCTTACAGGAGTCTTTTGCTGGTTCTACACCAAAAGGTACGTGCCCAGAGTGCTGTGGTATTGCATTACTGCTTCCTAAGAAATTCTTGTTGCAATCTTTGTCTATAAACGTAGACTTACAAACAAACACAGGATTTTCAGGTATTTTGACAAAGAGAATTGTCAGTTTTCTGTCCATTCAGTCCTGACTCTTGAAGCTGATGGTGAGTTCCTCAGAACAGGTCTGCGGTGTTCACCACGCACCTCTAAGCCAGGAGCAAACACCGCAGCTCCCTTTGTCCCTAAATCCACCCAAAAAGGGGGAACAGCCATTTGCACTGCAAAAGGGCTGGGAAAGAGACTGGAAAAGGTGGCAGATGTACTGGGCTGTGCCAGACTTTTTCCAACACGTGTTGTTGTCTGCGAGGCAGAGCGCAGAAATGGGAGATGGCAAACGAAGCCCAAGCCTGCTGCGCGCGCCTGCGCTCTCCCTGAACCAGAGCCACTCTCGGGATCCGGGGCCAGCTCCCAGGTCTCCAGTGGAGGTCTGGTAGCCAAAAAACATTCTCTTCTTTATGTTAATTTATAGGCCTGTCAGAAAGTTAGAATTGATTGGGAAGAGGTCTTGTTTTACCTATGGTGGGAGGAAATCAAGTGATGTTAGCAGCAATGCTGGGCACATTATCATCTGCTGGTTCCATTTAACAACTTCTCACAACATATGCAGTTTACATTATGGTATCCTGCACATGTAGTCTTTGGCTGAAAATATCCTCCAGAGCTCTGAATTTATGGTCATGCAAATACTCAGAGAAGCAAGAAACATGCATGCCAAAGAATGAAAAAGGAAAGCCTTCTTTGTTTCTGCTTCTAGGTCACATTAACTCTACCCCTGCTGCACTGCTACAGAACAAGGGACACTGGTGTTTCACCCTCATCTTCTGCAATGGCAATTCCTCAAATACCGTCATCTCACACAGATTTACTTGGCTTCCATGGGCAGCTGGAGCTGGGCCTCCGAGAAAAAGATCTTCTCTCAGCCAAGCTGTCTTTTCCTCTCTCTGCAGGCCTGGCATAACAACAGGCCTCATTCTGCCATCGTTCCCACCAGTTCTGCATCCCTTGGGCTGTCTCCTGAGTCCCAGCAGTGGCAGCACAGCAGATGAACCTCCAGGGTTGAAACCCCACGAGCACAAAATGAGGACTTAGTTCCCTATTGAAGCTATTGTTTTTCCTGTTTCCTTTTTTTTTTCTTCCTGACATAAAAGTTCAGTATGACATAAGAAGAGGATTGAACTGAATCCCTTTGTCCTTTCTTCCAGAACTAACTTCACTCTCAGCAACGAGCCACAAGCTGCTCCACGTGTCGCTCTGCAATGCCAGGCAGAGATCCTCGCCTCCATCCAAGAGGACTACAGATGCATGCTGAGGATCCTGAGCCTATTAGCCCTCCCTGCCCAGTTAATTACCTTGGGCACAGCTCTGCTGATTCCAGAGTTGGGGGCTCAACACGAGCTCACACGCCTCTGTGTGGCGCTAGCCAGTGGCTGTAATTTTTGTCATAGTGGAATTGCAGCTTTAATAAAAGAAAAGAAAAACAAAAAGACATTGTTCAAAGACCTCCATTTCACATTAGGGCACAAACAATACATACACAACCAATGCAGCAATCTGTCACCTGTCAGCTGTTGGCAAAAGCTTTGCGGGAAATTAATTTTCAAGTGCAATTTCAGTAGCCCGTCCATCTAATGCTGTGGAACAGCAGGAATGGATCAAACGGGAAGTGGACCTGCATGCTTCCTCACTGTGTTTTTCAAGAAAAGATGCAACCCACTATAAAATAAAAATGTATTTAAGATATTACCATATTCTGAACTTTTTCCAGTGCTAGGCTGGACTGTCACTTCACACAAACGAACAGCTTCAGGGACTTCAGAGGAGAAATCTCATTTATACCCAAGGTACCAGGCCCCTCTGTTCTATGGCCACTTGGAACAGGTGGGTTAAAGCAGCAAGAAGTCACCGTGACTAAATTACTGGGATTACCATAAAAATGACAGCATTTGTCACTGACAGCCACATCCAGGGAGTGTTTCCCCTTGCAAGTCCAGCTAACCCAGCCACTGCTGCAGGAGGCGATGCAGCTCCGAGCAGGGCGGCATGCCCTGCAGGACTAGAGGATAAGAACAGCAAACACAGCCACTTCCAGTCCCAACTTCTGACTAACCAACACCATAAATCAGACCATTCCTTTTGGCTACATGTTAACTCCAGTGCAGACTGGTCACAACTACCACGCAGTTCTAGTTTCTGTAACATTTAATTGCTCCTAATTTATGTCAGGCAGGACTGCACTTAGTATGTGAAGTATTTAGCACTGGCACTTTAATGTCATGCTTAATACACATTTTTTAGAGCTCTGGTCATTAACTACACAAGAGGTTTGAGCCCTGGATTTACTACACAGTGCTCCAAGGCCTGACTTGGCTTTTGGAGATGTTGTAGCAGTCTAACCAGTGTTTCCTCGCACACAGCATATGCCCCGTACACAACATACACCTCATTTCTCAATTCTGCTATCACCAGGGAACAGCAGTGCACCTCTGGGTATGACACAGGGTTTATTTTTAAAAAGAGATTCTCAGCTTCAGAGACCTGCAAGCTTTCAGCCAACGTATAAATCAGCGTGCTAAGAAATGAAAGCAAGTTTATGCTTTTTGGGAATGTTTATTATTGCGACAGCTCAAAAATGAAATCTCGTGTTTGTGAGAAAAACACGGTTGAAGTTGTTTCTGCATTGATAAAATTAACCCACATTCCTACTTTCCTCTTAATTTTTTAATAACCTGATTCATTCCCTGCATGATGTCACTACCTATTCACATCTTTATCAAAAGCATTAATAAAATATTCACATATATTTTTGTTTACCAAAATGCCTTTTATGAGGATTAAATATTTCTAAGATCAGCTCATTTATGTTTTCACCAAGTAATATATTAAAAAAAAAAAACACACGTAATTCGTGTTGGTGAAACTTAAAGAATTTTAATAGCAATTACTTGTTTTTTAAAAAATGTTTTTGAGGGGAAAAAGTAAGGCTTTCCAGTTGCAGTTTATTTAACTTTTTTCTTCCCCCCACAATTTTCTTCTGTTTCCTCACTGCTGAGTGCTATGTGTCCCTGATATCATCTGAACACCATAAAAACAAATATAAATGAGCATACTAAATGGCAATTGCTGAACGATCTAGCCTATCATCCTAAAATGGCCATTTAGGGCAAATTCCCTGAAACTTGTGAATGCAATTCTTTTCCTCTCAAAGGTCTTGTCTACAGGGTACATCGTGAAAAGTTGAGACAAACGGAGCCAAGGTATGAAGTTAATGAGCATACATCAAAGCCCTGTGGTTAGATGAAACTGCAGCAAGCTACAGACGTGTTATTCTGAGGCAGAGCAGCCACATGGGGGTTTAATAGCCTTGAACTTCTGTTTGTAACCTCATACAATTAGTTACTCCTCACGGCTCCCCACACAGACAAGCCCTAAGCATACTTTGGAGCTTCTGGGTTGCACGGGGTGCTGCTGCCATGCTGCTTCAGCTCCTGGGAGCTGCTCGAGGCACTGGGGGTGCCCAGGGTAGCACCCTGCCTTCAGCAGCCCCAGGACCCCAACAGACCCATCCTGCTGCTGCAGCATGGCCCGGGGCAGCTCCTGTCCCTTTTGGAGCAGTTCTGGTGACACAGCTACCACAGATGGATGATGATGCGAACGAGACCAGAGGGAGACTTAACAGCTAATTTTCTGGGCTTTCTACAAAGTGCATCTGTTCCACCATGCTCTTTGCTGATTTTAGGGAGAAGGACGGGGAAAGTTTTGCTACAGAAATTGCAATTACTCGTGGTATGCATTATTTTGGTTAGCTTTGAGGCCACAATAACAGAACAAGGGAGCAAACCAAGCCCCCTTCCTCCTCCAAACAAAGCGATGTAAGCAAGCAGCCCGTGCTTACAAGCACAGGTTGGCCTTTGTAACCAGGGGCTTCCTAAAAACCTAGGGAGAAATCACACCTTTTTGGACTGACAGGTGACACAGTGATCAATAAGGGCAAAGAAAACAATCCGAGATCATTGTTCGTGTTGTTGTTACACGGTTTTGGCAAACAAAAGAAAGCCTCCGCTGCCTGCAGTGAGTGACGCTGGCGCTGTCTCACGATAATCAATACCACCCTGCACATCCCCTGCTCTTCCCAGAAACCTGCCGGCCCTTCGGGGGAAGCTGCTTACAACTGGAAGGGGACACAGGGAAGACATCGGTGAAGAATCAGGCACGTGGGACTTGAATTCATCTGCAAGCAGGTGTTAAGTGAATCCCTCCAAAAGGACAAGATTCATTCTTTTGCTGGCTTTAGGATGAATTAGCATGAATTCATAATCCATAAATCCTGGTGGCAGCAGAACAGCATCCCTCCTGTTGTTATTTATTTTGAGATTTTCACTGGGGCAATAGCTTTACGTTTGACATTTATATAGGTCACAGTGAGCTAATAGCCATCTGCCATCTGGGGACTTTTATAATGAACATTGCAGAAGACTATGAAACAATCTCTGGCATTTCCGATTCGAACATAAGCTGAAATAGGGTTGATCTTTACAATATGCTCTGCTGTCTCTCTTCAGGTTTGCATTAGTCATTTGCCTGGCCTTGCTACACACACACACGCGCTTGCACATATGGGAAGTAGTGGGCTTCAGCATTTCGTACTATCAGTTAATCACCACTCACATGAAAAAAAGAGACACGTTACCTTGTGTTGCTGCAAAAGGCCCCCACTCACCTGAAAAATTCTTAACACACTTCAGAAATATTAATGACTCCTCCCCTGCAGTGAAAGTGTGGGAGCCTCAGCTACAGCTTAAAGAAGGCACAGCCATGTGAAATCACTCCCGCAACATCACACAGTCATCCCTTAGCATAAACTCACCGCTCTGTTTATCCAAAACACACACCAGGCTGAAGGATGAAACATCAGAACATGCAGAGAGCCCCCAGGAAAGCTGCCACAGAGGCAGGAGCTGAGACATAGTAGATGACACAGCTTCATCTTACCCTTGGGTCACAGCAGCTGCCCTTCCTCAAGCCCAACTCTTTTATCAGTTACCCGAGGCCTTTGGCCAAACGTCACCCTGGCTGAAATCAGGCCCCTCTGCAGGTGAGGCTGGGGCAGGGTGGGTCATACCCTCACCTCTACAAACAGCAGGTGAAAAATCCCAGTGAGGGGCTTTTAGTGCTACGAAATATCTGCAGTGTCACCCCTGGATCACCTGTGCCTACACTAAAAGTGCTGTCGATGCAGCAGCTGCAGGTAACAGGGAGTGATTGGGCTCCGTTGTGTCCCCAGCTGGCACAAGAGGGCCCAGGAACATCCCCTGCAGCTCCCCACTGCCTCCTTGCTGGGAGGATGTCTACAGGAACGTGTGTTTCTTAGCACCTGGGTGCACTGTCATCAGCTCTTGCAGGTGGGGAAATGATGGAGGAAAAGATTAAATGACCTGCTGAATTGCATAAGCCACCTACAAGAGCTGTGAGTGAACCCAGGTGTCCTGAATTTCAGGTCAGGACTTTAATGGGCAGGCCGCCCCTTCTCCCAGTACCTACGTGCTGTTTATTTTATGACACAAATCTGTGAAAGGACTGGATGTGCTCAGATGGATGAGAATATCCCATCTCGATTAGTCACTCTCCAAAAAGCCTCCTAGGGGGCCAGGCCTCCTTAATGCTGCATGTTCCTCCTGAGTTCCCCAAGCCTCAGCAGGCCTCGGGGTAATAAATTACATTTGTCTCTGCCTTAGCAGCAGCAGCCTGGCCGAATGCTCCTTTCCATGACTCAACTCATGATGAAATGCCTATTTCCTGGTGCTGAGATCTGTGAAAATTGGTCTTTTCAGCCTCCTTCCTGAGGGACGTGCCTCGGTGAAGCGGCTGGGGGCATCTTTGATCAGATGTGCCTTTCTCCCCTCCTCCTGCCCCCGATGCAGACGCCTGGTCCTGGGGTGTCGCTTGTTTGTATTATGTCTTTTAAAGATGACACACGCCGTGTTTGAAATCTAATCCCCTCTCACGGGGCTGTGGGGACGGGAAGTCAGGGAGATGCCTTAACGCTGACCAGGTTTTGACCTGGTCCTTCGAGGACTCGGGTTACACAAAACGCTGTGCTGACTCCGATAAGCATAAATGTTTGGGGCTGCAACTTCTGCAAAGTTCAGCAGGTGACAGCTCATCCGACTGAATGCTCAGCTGCTGCTTGCTAACGCTGACTCGAGGGGGGACGGAGAGGTTGGAGGGTTCCCTTCCCAACAACACGCGATATGCAAGAGCATACAGTCAAGGCTGTGCTGTTAACCAGTGCTCATTCGTCTCAGCACCACTGGTAATACATAACCGTACTCAGCCTGTGGAGCACTCCTTGTATTGTTATTAATGTCCACGTCATAACTGCTTCCATAGGATTTCCATTAACAGCCGAGGAAGGTGCCAGGAGCTCAGCCTGGTTTCCCCCAGCAGGGCTGAGACCCAGCTCCCTCTTTAAATTACAAAGCAAGAGGGAGAGAGAGCAAATTTTCACAGTTTTCACAGTCTTGCTCTATACCTAACCTGCAGCACCACAGAAGCCCATTTTGCTCAGTCTCTGTGCCCCGTCCTGCCCAGCTCCCTCTGCCAACACCTGAGAACCTTGCTCGTCCCCATCTCTCTGCTCTGCACTCCCTTCAAGCACCGGCTCTTGCAATCTGATGTCAATCACAGCTGTCTTAATGTGCTAAATTTCTAAATCCACACTTGTGCTTACTTAACAATATGCTTCTTTGATCAGAGTAATACAAGCAAAACCAAGAAAAATGAGCCCCTTGCCTACCCTCCCCTCTCCTGAAGCAAGCCTCACAAGGCCTCAGGCTTGTAAAACCAACACAATTTCAATCTTTAATTTTATTTCCTTTATTTTCAGGCTGTTAGGTGCTGGTTCTGATTAGGGACATTCTAAGCAGATAAAGTTATTTTAAATAAAAAACACGTTGAGCTTTAGGAGAAAAAAAAATAAAAAGAAAACGCAAAACACATAACTCAATTAGAAAGAAATGTCTTTTCAATGCAAGTTACAGTCCCCTGTGTTGTGGACAAGGCCGCCAATTGACTTGGGAAGCAACCTTTCTTTTTCCTTGCATTACTCTGATCAGAAAGACTTCATTTGTAGGTAGAGAGAATTGACTTGACTGCTGGATCCAAGAGGATAAGGACTCCAGGCATTTGTAGGAAATGTCATTTCAGAGACAACTTCTTTGGTTTTGTGAGGCTCAGAAGTACATGAGATTTCACCTAGGCAAATACAAAGTCACTAGCTGGGTTTCAGTGGAAGGGGCTAAGCATGCCGTTTATGCCCCCATAAAGCCAAGTTGCTGCAGCAGCAACCAGCAGCGGGACAGCTCTGCAGCCATCCCTGTCCCTGAGGCTCACACTGTGCCACGCTGTGCTGCTGAACAAACAGGCCGGTGTTTGCAGTAGAGCTGCTCTGGACTGCTGCTGCTGCTGCAAATGAAATCAAGTATGGCCCCGTGGCTGGATTTACACTGATCTGACTAAAAATATCATTGTGCCTTCAGAGCGTGGGTCTGGCATACCTGACCCTGCTAGCACAGCTCCGTGACCAGTGTAAACAGGCTTCTCCAGAACAGCGTCACTTTCAGACAAGCTGCCTAGATTTACTGCTCCGAAATACGTGCTGCATACACGAGGCCTTGGGGTACTGCACAGTGTCAGGGGAAAACTCAGGACCTCCATTTAATCCTATTCAATCTGGCCATGCAATCTGCGAGTCCCAGCATCCTGACTACACTTCTCAATTCCAAGCAGCTCCTGCCTGCTCTTGTGGCTCTGGGTGGCAGAACCCATCTTAAGAACCCAAGTTAAGAAGCAGGGAAATAAAAGCCAGAGCAGGCTCTTGGAGAACAACAGCCCACATATTCTTCCTTTTATTACTGTTTTTACAGTGGTTAAAGACAGACTGAAATGGCTGTGTTCGGCCTCCACTAAACACTCAAAGGTGAGATAAAGATGAGAATGCCTTAAGGTGTTCATTTTAAGACTGGAAAGACTGACCTCAGAAAAAAGGTCTAGAACTAGATTTAGGGAGGAGATGAGTACACTTATCCCAGACAGGAATTAATCCCTTTCAAGTGACTAGTCCTGTTGTGGTAACAGCTATTATAGTGTTATTGCTGTGGGAGGAAGCTCTTACCAGGGCTCCCCTGTGCCAACAGCTCAGGGTGGAACAAAACAAGGCCCCTATCACAGAGGGCTCACAACCCAAAGGCAGCTCTGAAATTTGCTGCTAGCCACAGCCGTAGAAAACTGCCTCTGGCACAACCAGTTTCAAAGTCTTTTTTTCACTCCGAATTTTGCAGTATAACAGGATTTAATTAAGCAGTCGCTAGACGTGACATCTTCAAGGGGTTTTCCCCAGGTGCTTGGGAGTTTTCTTCATGACTCTCTGATGTAAATACAGAAACTTTGGTGAACATCAGAGGACTTTGAATCACCCCTTTTTCATTTCCCAAGCTATGATTCTCTTGTAACTAACATTTTCCCTAGTCGTGGCATGTAGGTAAGGAAGCCTGGTAGCTGTGGGATGGAAGCACACCACCCCACAGCCCTGAGCATCAGTCCTCCTGGACCAGGACCTGATTACACCAAGTGCTGAACAGGCACTGGGAAGCCAAATTGCCCCCGAGTGCTGATCAGAAAGTGCAGCAGACCAGTGCAGTTGCATGCACTTCAAAATGCTAATTTATTTTCCCAATATGTGAGTTACTTTTATGACATCAGCCTTTTATAGCTGGAAAGCTTGGGGTTTCTTTCCAGCACGGGGAAGGTCAGCATCCTGTGCAGCCAACGTGGGCTCCTCTTGCTGGTGTGCCAAGCCAGGGCCCCAGATAGCCAAAGGCAGGTGCTCAGCTTTCAGCACGGACCTGGCCCCTTTCCAGTGCTTCCAGGTGGCCACCCCTAAAAGTGAAGGCATCTCAAGACAAATCGCTTTGAAATTCTTTTAGTGGGACTGGCAAATCCCCTCTAATTCTGCCTTTGCCACAGTCGGCACATACACGTGGGGAATTTGCAGGACCAGTGAATGCATTCCGCTTTGAGAGGGGGCACGGGCCCCACACTGCCACGAGTGCTATTGTACCTCTCCTGGCAGTTGCTGCATTACTATGACAGCTGCAAACCCCGATGAGTGAATAACCTAATCGAGCCATTAAAGGAAACAGAAGCCCTCTGCCCTGTTTGATTTCTCTCTGTAATGATGTAAAGTGCACTTTAATGGAGTCAAAGTGGTCCTGGGCCATTCTTGTTAAGGCCATTTGATGCAGTGCTATTGAGTCCCACTGCTAGCGTTCATTACCTCCCTTCAGCTCTCTCCCCTGCTGCATTGTAGTTCAGACTTCCCAGCACAGTTTCTTTGCTGCTACAGCCCCTTGCCTGCATTTTGTCTACATAAATTAGACCTTGTGCAGCATATTGGCCTGTCAGGGGACTAGGAAGAAACTGTATATTGTTTCTGGCATTCCCGGGCCCTTCTGCCCCTGACATCTGCTGTGTTTGTGACAGGGAATACATTCCTGACTCATTATCCGGGCAAGCGGAATCCCTCCCTGACAGCACCATTAATCAGAATCAAGCAGTCCGGCAAATAAAAAAAGAGAGAGAGGGAGAAGAAGAAGAAAAAGAAAGAGAGCAAAGAAAAGAGACAGTTTCTAACTTTCACTTTTGTGTCATTCCAGTGTCTGGACAAGTAGCAATCTATCTTTCTGAGTGACAGCTCTGATGGATGGCATTATTTATGCTTTTGTGTATTAAAAGACAGTTCTGGCACCGGCTTGTCACTCTACTAGAGATTTGGAAGAAAAAAAAAAAGTTGAAATTTAATTTGAAGGAAAAGAGGGCAAAGATCACAGGATCCTGGCTAGGGAGTGTTGTTTGGGAGGGACAGAGACTGCAGTGGGAGGGAGTAACTGGAAGAGGGGCAGATGTGGTGTTTAAATAGGTAACTGCCCTTACAGGTATAGAGATTTCTGTTTTTCTCTGTATATCTGTATTAGTATCTCCCTGGGTTGGAGAGGTCTGTTTGTTGACACAGATAGGTTTGATGTTCCTTGGAGGGATGCACCATTTAGGGTGAGATAGGCATATGCTTAATTTTCTGTACATAATTTGTGTGTGTTTGTGTATACAAACATTATTATATATGCACATATATATGTGACAAAATGTGTGTATATAACAGGGTGTCTTTACATGCACATGTACTTACACAAATTAATTCTAAATATAGTCTTTTTTGCTCTAGCATACACATTTTCAAAGATATAAAAAACATACCTAAACATCCACACACACACGAAGACAGTCACATGGATACATCCCAAGATGAACAAAATTTCTTCCTTTCAAAAAAATGTTTCCTTACTACGCTATTTGTAAGCAAATTTAAGTACAAACAATGAGCAGTATTCTTTAAGTCTGAAGCATCTTTAAATATTTAAAGTTTGGGGGAAAAAATCGCATTTCACTTCATCTGGAAAATGAAGTTTGACTGTTAGTCTAGATTTATGTTGTATTCTCTACATTCATCCACACACTGGCTAGCTGACTGCGGAATGCAGAAGTCCTGGTATGAAGATTTAGATGCCCACACTTCCATTTGTACCATCTACTGCCTAAAGAAATGACTGGTATTTGCATATGAAGTGCCAGGCTGGGAGCAGGCTCATACTGACCCATTTATAAAGTCAGAATTGCAGGGAGTGTAAATCCGTATCTTTGTTTAACTGTGCTGATTTATGTGCTGGCAATTGAACCCATAGGTATTTATACAGCATGTACCGCACCGTATATAAATACTAGAACATGGTCAGAGTATGTTTCCGTGAGGATATTATATATAGTGGTCCAAGAGGAAATAAGCAGGCCATGTTCATTTCAAGAGCAAGCAGGTATATCTTTCTGAAGACTGTGCATCATGTGTACTTGTGCCAGCAGTGAATTTGGCCCTACATTTATTTATGTTTCTGCAGCCCTGCTGATAGGAAGAGCCTCCCAGGATCGGCTGTTTGATCTGCAGAGTGAATAGTGAAGACTTACCCAGTCTGAAGACCACAGTTAAATTATTAAAGCACATTATAGGAGTAAGACATTCCAAATTTAGGTGCCAACATAGACACAGAAATCTTACCTGGAAAAACTGGATTGGATCACAGACAGGATTATGTGCCTCTTTCTTCATTCCCTTCTGCTGCATCCTGGGACTGAGCAGAGCAAACTGCCTCTAGTCCTTGGTGCTGTCTTCAGCCAGGGATGGAGATGTGCAGAGGTGCCAGTGCCATTCGTAAGGATGCATCCACCTGAGTATAGAATTGAAGAGAGCCATTTGGTCATAGGTGGAGCAATGGTACCTACCTCTGCCTGCACAACCATTCCCTTCCCGTAAAGGTCTGTTCAGCTGGCTGCGAGCTGTATGTGTAATGCTGTGCACAGGTTTCTGCGTGCACAGGGGTTTGGGTTTATGGGTCAGATATGCAGAAGTGATGGCACGTAGTTCCCTATAGTGTAACAACACAAGATGTTTCAATATATGATATTTCCAACACTGACTGACACCTGGCTCTGACCTGAGAAAACATGTAATAACTAGAAACATAGCTATTATTTATAACTTCTGCTTTCAGATGACCCATCTCTTGGCCATTTTGACAAACATCTGCTTTGGAACCCATTAGCCAACATACAGCATTTGCTTTTAATTAATACAAATTTGTTTCATCCCCGAGTCTCAGTAGGTTTCACTTCCCCTCTCCTAGACTATTGGCATCAGCAGCCGTGGCCCTACCCCACCTAGCAAATCCTGACAACAACCACTCTGGAGACCCTAGATCCAGGGCAAAATCCCAAGCACTTCAAAAACTGCCAAAGTTCTCAGCTAAATCCAGGGCTGGTGTTGACTTGCAAGCCCAGCTGGATTGTTACTATCATCATCTTGGGCTCTCTTTCCTTCCTGAGGATAGTGCATCTCCTCTTCCCATCCACAGGGACTTTTCAGCTCTGCCTCGTTACACCACCCAGCTGGAACACCATATTTTCAGCATATTGACTGAGCACTATGCTCAGATGGACAGACAGTGAAACTGTTAGGAGCATCTGAAAAGCCACCAGCCCAGGATCACACCACTGGTGTTCTGATTGAGATGGAGGTCACTACATGGCCTAGGACTTTGCTCTGACTTCATCTGAAAAAAATCCCCAAAGGGATGATATCACAGCCATCCCAGGCAATGAGCTGCCCTTCCAGGGTGTGAAGTGTGGAATAAACCTGTTCTTTCAAAAATCCAGAGCTTAAATTTCAAAGATCCGTGCATAATTCCCCCAGGCTCCTCTGAAACACCAGCCAGTGTTTTGAGAAGGAGCCGATCATTTTTCTACTCTGTCTCAGTCTGGGAGAGTCGGGGGATTGGCTTCTTTTAACGTTGATACCATTCAGCTGAAACTGGCTGGCAGGTAGGGCAAGCTGCAGTCAGGGGATAAATATGCACAGGGGTTTCTCTCTGCTGGCTTCCAGAAGCATAATTTGGGCCGGTCAGTAACTGCTCCAGAAGGAAACCCAACAATAATAATTCATTATAGCCAGGCATAGAAGAAGACAAGGGGAGTCCATTGTATTTTCAGTCTTACTGAATCTATCTTCTTGAAATTGTGCCGTGCAATAAATACATCCAGGGTTGTACCTCAGCTGGGGTAAGTGGTGTAAATTTTCATAGCTCCAGTGAAGACAATTTATACTCACTGAAGATCTGCCCCTTGATCTCCAAAGCCAAAGGAACATAAGCTCTTGCGTTTTAAGTGTGGTGGTTGGAATGTTTAATTCTATTCTGTCGTCTGTCAGAACAGCAGGCAGAGGAAGGAATGTATTGGTGTCATATGGAAACCATGGTTTGATGACGGACAAAATTAAATCCTTGCATTTGGACATAAACCATGGTAACACAAAATATGCAGCAAGTCAGGCTTGGTTTTCAATACTGAAAACACAAGGCCCCACTTGGCAGGCTGAGGAAGGGATATTAGTCAGATTCAGACATGGTTTTCTTTGTTTTATTGAAGGATAAATAATTATGTGTTGAGATATTCCAGACTTATGTTAACACAGTTGTGTGTGAACCAGAGCAGAGGATGCTGTGAGAATGGGAAGGGCTGAAGGTCCTTTAACCAACAAAGTGCCTGAAAATCCTGGAAAAGTTTTGGGGTTTACTTCTGGAAAACACTCCCAAAGTTTCCTCAAAATATATGTGACACGCTAATCTTCATAAATTAAAACTTCCAAACATTTGCTTACTTGATATTCTCAGGGTAGAAGGTTAATACACCGATTCAGTGCACACCAGGTCTCCCCATAGTGTTTGTCTGTTACATTCCTGCTACTGCTGCCGCTGGGGACACACCGAGCAGCTGGCTGAGCCCTCGGCTTCCACTGCTCTCTGCTCTGCAGCTGATCGCACGCCCAGGGGCTCTGGGAATGGAGGGATTACCACACTTGCAGCAGAAAGGCAGCTCTTCTCCCCTTTTAATGCCTTTTGCCAGTTGAAATCCAGAGATCGCCTCATGGATGCTTAAGAGAAAATGTAGCAAATAGGTGCGTGCCTCTCAAGCAAGTGGCAGTGGCTAGCTCTGGGTCAGACAAGGACATTTTGCAAAAGTTTCATTATGACTTGGTAGCATTTCTTATTCAGTTGAACAACAGATAACAATACCTTTAATTTCTAACAACAATTCTATTTCTGAGTGAAAGAATTCTGACATGGATTTATTAAATCAGAGAAGCTGTGGATGCCCCATCCTTGGAGGTGTTCAAAACCAGGTTGGATGGAGCTTTGGGCAAACTGGTCTAGTGGGAGGTATCCCTGCCCTAGATGACATTTAAGGTCCCTTCCAGCCCAGGCCATTCTACGATTCTGTGAGTATTGAGCATACCCACATTTGCTGAACAGCTCCAAGTGACACCCAGTAAATGACCACTCTACCTCATGCTCGTGGTTTGTTCCATGATCTCCCAAGGGCAGCTGCTGCTTTTTGTTTTAAAGAAACCCCAATACAATTGCTTACAGCAGAGGATCAAAGGTATTTCAACTCTGCCCCATTGCCATGCTCCTGTTTTTATTTATATTGTAATATCCTGAAGGCAGAGACCCTATTTTTGTCCAAGCTAATAACTGTAATAGTTAGCAGAGCAGCTTCAGTCAGGTGCTGTGATTGTTCCCAGAGGCACTGGGCAGAGCCAAAGCAAGTAGCTGCCACAGAGGACACAGCTCACCCTGTGCAGACAGCCAGCACAAGGCCTGTGCACCCAAGAAGTGGGACAGGTACCTTGCTGGTGATACCAGAAAATAAGCAGGCTTCATGAAGTTCTGGAGCCACCCCTGCAGTGCACAGGCCTCATGCTGGTCCACCTGAATGGATCCATCTTCACCCACTACAGTCTATGAATCAACAGTCCTCTTCCTTTCCCTGTAGTCCCACCCCAGCAGCCATTTCCCAAAGTTATTTCTGGTCTTTTGTGCAGTGATAGGTGCATTTCTGTCGTCTGCCAGCACTAATGAGCCATGCAGAGGCCTGACAATAGTGACTGGTCTTAATCATTCTTGTTTCTCTTTCCTAGGCAGCCTCTTCTGCTGCCAAAAAGGACTTAAAAAGAGAAAAGTGGAAGGTAAAAGCCACAATTCACAGATGAAGTTCTGGAACTGCCTTTTTATATTAAAAAAAAAAAAAAAAAAAAAAAAGCTATTCCAGTGCCTGCCCTCTAGAGCTGGGTTCTGATGTGCACCATTCCCAGACTGCTGTGACTGCTGCTCTACACCTTGCACAGTCCCGTTGCCCTCACAAGTGTAGAATAGAACTTACAAATCACATTTTGGAAAAGCCAAAGGACATAAATGTCAGCACAGCAGAATGAGTTTACGTAGAGATGAAATCAAGCCGAATAGCAGAGATACAGCACGGAGCTGGATTTCACATTTCACTGATGCTCTTCATCCAGAGGTTTGTTCATTAATGAGGCCATGATTCTGTTATTCAAACTCATGGTAAGTGGTTCCTTAGGCAAAGATCCAGCAAAGCACTTAGGCAAATTCATAAATTTATGTCCCATTGACTTCTGTGCAACTATTTATATGCTCAAAGTCATGCATGTCTTAAATGCAATTCCAGATCAGGCCTTGTACTCAACAAACAGTCTTTCTGCAGCATCATAAACCCCAAACTTCCAGGATTCATGAGCTCAAGTTCTCGTTTCCCCTAAGGTACCATAACTGCAACATAGAATGCAATATCAGAAAATGCTTTAAAAAAAGTCATAGTTTTAAATTTCTAATCCTAATAATTCTGGATAGGAACCAGCTTTAACAGAGTAAAAGAAACAAAAAGGAATGAAAGCTATGCCTCTCATCTAAGTTCATACATTTTGAAGATGAGACTTAGAAAAAATACTCAATATTGTAAAACTTGCAATAAAGTCACTAAAGTAAAAGATGTTTTTTCATATTTGAAAGGACTGAAGTCTTTGTAGCTGCCTCAGCACAACCAGCTAGGTGCAACCTGAGCTGTGCATTGAGGGCAGAAGATTGTGACTCCATTCCCGTGTCTCACACAGCTTGCTTTGCTTCTCAGTCACTAAGGTATTTCAGCTCAGAAGACTTTGTAGAGTTGTGCTACTTCTTATTTTGTTCAATTTTACATACATTCTCTAAAGTCTCAGTTTAAAGGTCATCTCTTGAATGAGTATTTAAATATCTTCACCAGTAGCAAACAGGGAATAAAACTGACTTTTAGTAAGGAATCCCCTGACTTGTTTTTTGCAGTATGTACTTTTCCTTATCATCCTTTTGGCCAGAAAGTCAAAACTGACTTCCACATCTGATTAGGGCAGATGAATTAAGTAGTTGGAAGAATCTTTGTATTAATCAACCCCTGTTTTCCGAAGGGCTAATTTCAATTCTTACAGACTTCAGGCGTCCAAGAATCTAAGAACCTCTTGCATTCACTGTGTGTGATTCACATTTTACTGTTTTATTTCCCCAATGCAGCACAACACATTCTTTAACCAATCAAATATTTTAAATCCCAAAGTGACACTCTGCAGAAAGTGATTTAGAGTCAGCTCAAACTGCTCTTAATATAAGTGGTAATTTCATCAAACTAAAAGCTATGGTGATTTATTTTTAATTATACTCACTATTTCAATGTGGGAAACTGAGCTGTAACTGGTTCTGCATGTCCTGATGACTTTGTCCGAGCCCCATGCAAGCCCTGCTTGCAAGGTGTAAGCTCTGTACAACAATCATTTACCCTTGCTGCATTTTGGGACAGTCCTGAATTAAACATATGCTCCAGTTTATGCATATGATTGTTATAAACAAGCCTGTTGGTTTGCTTTGGTGTTTTTGCCCTCCTTCCCTTGACATCCTATCTACGTACATGGACTTTCAGTTCTCCATATCGTTGTCTCTCCTCCTGGCTGGAGGCGGACTTGTCGGGGCCCCGCTGACACTGACCAGCAATAACCAGCAGCACTATTTAGAATACTCCAGATTTTTCTCCTGCTCCTTCCCACGTGGCTTTTCAGAGCCTGAGCTACCAGGGGCTGCGTGAGCCGAACATGCAATTAGACCCCCAGGGAAACCTGCCTTGATGAAAATCTCTGGACAGAAAAAATCCTGGAGCTTTTGATATTTTGTGGGATTTGGGCTTCTTGCTACTTTCCTTCACAGAAAGCCTTTGAGGAACAGATTAACTTTGGCTGCTGGAGAACTTTAGCTGCAGGAAACTCCAGTCTGTTGCAATTGCTCAATTTCCCTTTGACGAGCCCCTTCACCCCCTAAGGCCGACAACCCACATTACACTCCTCTGCTCTCACTGGGGTCGCTTTACATTGCATCACCGTGTAAATGGAAACCACCCAGTGACACAGGGGGAAATATGAGCTCACCAGGCCGCGCTGATTCCTTGACTGCACTATGGTAGAGATGCCTTAGTTCTGAATTTGGGAGAAAAAAATGTAAAACTTAGTATCCCGGATTTGCCTTTTGTCTGTGGAGTTTCAGCAGTGAGAGTGTGTACCCATATGTGTCTGTGCTAGCAGGAGTTGCCAGTAGGTACCAGTCCAAACCCTTCTGTACTTATGCTTTGGGTGAAGGCCTGTGGGTTCCCAGGTCACTGTCTTCCATGACCACATTCTTCTTTTTACTGGCCTGACTGTAAAATATCCGGTGTAAACCTCAGTGAGGAAATTAGGCCCATAAGGTTGAGAGTTAAGCAGTAAAGTTCAGCTTTTCAAAAAGCAGACTGAGAGATTACACGCACGCTGACATATGAAACAGAACATAGCCATAGGCCATTGAATATGTTCCCCAAATCTGAAGGGATGCACAAGCAAGCCTCATTTTCATCATCCCTGTCTACTAGCACCCAGCCAACACACTTTATAGAGTCTATAGAGACAAGGTATTATAAAGATCATGCAGCCCAGAAAAGTACAAAAGTGATTTAAAATGTTCTAATCTCATTAATCTGCTGCTTCTCCCTAAAGACATTCAAAGCCCAGGCCAGATCCTTAGCTGGCAAGTAAAGTAGAAAAGCACTTAAATAAGACCTTGAATTTAAGCTTATGCTTAAATTATATTTACCACAAAGTTCATTTCAAGATAAATTCATGCTAAAACAATATTTCTAAGGGGAAAAAAAAAAATCACTTAAGCCAGAGCCTTTGCAATATAAACAGAGCTAATCTATAGTAGATGAGGTTTTTCTGCTTCAGGACTTTTTTTTTCCTCCACTATTTTGAGCTTCTTTCATTGAGACAAAGGAACACAAACTATCACTCAGGTGACCAGTCTCAGCAAGCCAATTCTGCTCAGACTTTGCATTGAAATCTGATGCACTTGCTTACAGCCCAAAAAGTCTGACCCATTTTCCGGACCCCATTTTTTTCCTGAGTCACTTTGGAATTGCAATGTTGCACTGCTGCAGGGTGTTGTGAGGATTAATACATTTGGGTTTGCTTACATCTCTGAAAATCATGCAGTGTAAATCTGTGTGACGTTATCACTTTACAGACATCTAATTATATATTTTTTTTACTATTATCTAAGTTCTTATCACAGGCTTCTAAGTCTGATAGCCGCTATTTAAATATTTACCATTATGGGGAGACACCCGACAGTAGCTGTCATTCTCCAGCGGTGCGGGCAGGTGTCCAAATGCCTTGATTCTTTTTTTTTTTTCAACTCCACTGCCAAAGATTATTTCTGTATTCCAGGGGAAGCCATTAACCTCCACGCACGATCTAGGATGTCTGCCTTATCTAGCTACGTGCTAATTTTGTGGAAACCAGACAACCTTTTACTGTGCGCTTGGTCACTCTGAACCTCATCACAGCACGATCCTCCTTGATGTCCCTAAGCCCTCTCCACGTGAAGAAACACATGGTAAGTAACTCAGGCACGGTTGTAATTGGAGGTACTATGTGCGTGCCAAGCACTGCATTATTATTATTATTGCTATTGACAGTATAAATGGCAGCACCATAATGGGACAACAGCATCAGGTCTCGGGGAGGCAGAGGGTAAGGAGACATTAATATGTGCAGTCAACTTGCATCTTGCACTAGGAGCGTGTGCTGGTATGAGTGGTTCTGACACCTAGAACATAAACCAGATGGCCCCTTTCTTACGCCATATCATGCAAAGAGAGATTTGAATTAATTCATGTAGAAATCATGACAATTCTGTTACTGTTGGAACTCGGTACAGCGGACAGGGTGGCAGTAGATTATGCTGAATTTTTAACTTCTGAAATACTAGTGACAGATGTCACTGCCTATGCTCCTTTGTTGCTTCCCAGCCTTTCTCCATCCCTCAGTGCCCTTTTTTCCCTGCTCCAGAGCAGTAACTGGACTACCTTGCTGAGAAATTGCTTAAATAATATTTTGTGCAGAACTTTCTCAAAGTCCCCGTGTAAAAAGAAACCCATCAACAACCCCAAAAGTGTGCTCCCGAAACAGAAAGAAGCTGGACTAAGGGAGATTTCATTTTCCAGCAAACTCCACCTCCAGCCCTTTTCACTGAAATTCCATTCAAAATTAACAACATTTGACTGGCCACGGGGAATGATGAGCCACGCAAGTAACAGCGCTTTCCACAAAGAATTTACACCCTCGGTGGTGGAGACAAAGAGCAGGAGGCAGGAGCACGACCTCCTCCATGCCTGTATCTCCGTGCCCTGCTGCAGCGCCTCTGCCCAAGGACCAGGGATGCTCCCCGCTCCTGCTACGGGGCCTCATCCAGCGAGGTGCTGGGGTGTCCCTGGGAGCAGGGAGCAGCTCCCTGCCAAGCACAATGCCCCGCTGGCACCCCATGGGGGGGTCCCAGGCTGCTCCCCACCTCTGCACTTCGTGCCTGCCTCCCCACTCCCATTTTTCAGCGCCTCCGTCGATCGCACAGCGCCTCTGCGGCCAACACACCCCTGTCAGCCCCTCCGTTGTGTGGCCAGCAGCGTCTTTCAGCACACGAGCACCAGCCAACACCGATTTGGGGTGGGGAGGAGCAGAGGGAAGCCTCCACCACCACCAGTGTGTGTGTGTGTATGTGTGCGCGGGGGGGTCCTCTCCGCTGCACAAAAGCCCAGGCGGTTTTGTCGGAGCTGGCAACGGCCGGCGGTGTTGAAGCTCCCTTTCATCAGCGGGTATTAGGCCCAAATCGCTGCCTCTTTGAATGCGTGCACAGCGCTTCCCATCTCCTGTCACCGGGATGACAGATCTGCCAGGCTCCTCCGGGGCCTGGCACCTGGGGCGCGCAGCAAAGCCGGCTTTTCAGCTAAGAGCACACACAGCTTTTTTTCCTTTTTTTTTTTTTTCTTCTTTTTTCTTTTTTTTTTTTTTTTCCCTTCTTTTTTTTCCATTGGGGAACTTTCTCCTCCGCCTTCCCCTCCATTTCCACCCCGAACCTGAATGAACACTTCTTTCAGTAATGGGTTTTTTCCACCTGGTTGACTTGATGAAAGGTTTATGAGTTGACATTATGTGTGAGAAGAACAAAGCAAGCGCGGGGATGTGTGCGTGCGCGGGGGCGGGGAGCAGGCTCGACAGAGCTGCTGAAAACTTTATTACAAACTAAGAGACGTTGGGAGCAATAAATCAGTCGGATGCTCTCTACAAACCAGCTGAAAGCTGCCGCTGCAGAACAAGAGAGAAGGCGCAGGGCTGGGTTGGGCCATGCTGGGCACCAGCAAGGTCCAGCAAGTTGCCCTGAGCTGTGGGAGGGATGGAGGGGCGATGAAAAAAGGCACAGTTTGTGTAGAAGAAGCCTGCCGTGTGCCCACCCCTCGCAGGTCCCCTCCTCTATGCCAGGCAGAGCTCTCTACAGCCCCTGCCTCAAAATCCCATGTGTAGGTTTTGAGAAGCATGAACTTTGGGTGAAAATCAGCAGGTTTTAGGAAAGCAGGCAGACAAGGTTCACCTGTGCTCCTGCCCTCTCCGCCTGCTCTGCCCAGGCGCTTCGCTGTTTGCTCAAACTCTGCCTCTCCCAAGGTGAAAGTCGGCAGCTACTATTTACCAACACGCAGACGAACAACAACAGCTTGCTGTGAGTGTTTAAAAAACACCACACCTAAAACAAACAAACAAAAGAATTTCAGCTGTCGTTTGTTAGGAAACCGGAGCCACGAAACCAGAGCTCACTATTACGAAAAGCACCTTTAGAAACACGGGAGATCAAGAATCACCAAGGCCATCCCCCAGCCCACGTCCCACCCCGTGGAGTCCTCTGCTCCCGACAACCACCGTGGGTCAACCGCACGCTCCCATCGCTATTTCTCCTTAGCAATCCCATGCTGTACACAAAGGCAAACATGCTTCTATTTTAAACTCTAATCCAAGGCTACTGCATGCCTTTTGGAGTGCGGATGTCCTGGAAATGTCACTGCAGAGCAGTGTGCTCAAGAGATTAGAGCTGCTCCATTTTGCAAATGACAGAGTACAGTCACAGATGTTCTCTAGCCATGGGGTCGCACACAGTTGCTCAGGCTTAACTTGTTGAATAGCTACTTAATAGAAAGGAGAAGGGGCAAATGCTGGACGATCCCGAGCAGCTGTAACTTTGCTCAGATCAGTATTTCTAAGGCTTTTATCCCAGATGAATAAATTTCCTCTCCCCCATAACAACCAGTAGGCATTACAAGCTTTAGAGAGACAAGTTCAGGGACTGATTCTTGTGAAAACAAATAGTATTTCCAGTCTTATCACGTGCCTAATAGCACCAATATCTGCTCAGACAACTAGAAACTTCAGAGTAGGGCTGGGTTAAGGGAGCTGGTCAAGACCAGAGATGGCAATGCAGAACCAGTTGGGGATATGAGAACGTACAGGGGACCGCCCAGGGGCAGAGACGGGGAGGATGGCAGCATAGCAGCCACTCGCAGAGGGTGGATCTGTGTCCACATCAACGTGCAGACCAAGAACTGCAAGGGATGAGTGGTTCTGGTCAAAGCAGTGGTGGAGCAGGGCTGGGGCAGCACCATTTCCACATCTCCAGCTGGCAATGTGGTGCAGGCTGCGACTGAAGTACGCGTGGAAAGAGTAACGAGAGCACAACCTGCTCGGATCCTGGAGGCCTGGTTTTCCCATCAGCACTCATTTATACTCGGGCACTTCACGCAGTCAGTGGTGAGCACAAATTGCAGACTAGAAGGAAATCGGGCTGTGTTAACAATATTTCCAGAAGTGACTAATACTATAGGATGCTTCTATTTTTAGGCACCTAATTCGAGAGCTTCTGATCTGCAGATAGTGAGAACTGAGTAGCTCTCACATTTTTAGAAAACCAGGTGCTTTTAAGATGCACCTTGAAAATCAAAATCCATTTTAAATCACTACCAAGAATCTTGGCTGGTGTATAATAATGCTTCTAGGCACTTGCTCTGAAAAGCAGCCTGAGCTCTGTCCTAGATCAGCATGCAGTGACACACATCTTTCACACTAATGGACTACTTCTAGCTGTGTTGAGGGAGAGGGAAAAGGAAGGGCTGGGGAAAAAGTGCCAAAACGTACTTAAAAAAATAAAATAGGAATCAGTTGCAATTGCAGCTCCAGGCTGTGTGCGTGGTGTTAATCATTTGCTTCATCTCTAGCTCGTCTCTGCTCTACACTTTTGCACTGTGAGCAATTCCCATGTTCTGTAAAAAGCAAAGTACTGACAAGCTTGAATCTAGAATTAGCACCACATTGGTGAGGTTTCTGCCTACGTGGGGCTCAGGGCAGGGAAAACCTATCATTTCTTTAGGGTCTGTAGCTTCCTGAAGAGAGCCTGGGAGAGGAAGGGTCATAAATTGCCTGGTTATCTAAATTCTTCCAAGCCAAGGTTTGAATCAAGCCTACGAGCCAAGCACTGCTGTAACAGCCTGACCTCGGTTGGTTGTACTCAAGTTGGTAGCATAACTTGGGTGGAAAATGACAGCAGGCATTTGTTCCCTACTGCCGACTGCTGTTGAAGAAGCAGTAGGCAGGCTGTCCATTTTCTTGTTCCAGCTGTAGCTGAACTGATAATAAAACAAAAATCTGAGCTACTTTATGGTATGTCTAACCGAGCAGGGAGACAGTTTTACGGGAGTGACCAGAAATGCATGCAGTATTCCAGACAAAGGCACACTACAGGTATAAAGAGCAAAATGGTCTCTAGTTCTTCCCTAAAAATTTCTCAAAGAGCTGGCGACGTCTCTTCCCTTCAAGATGTTAATTAATTCAGAGACATCCTGTGGAAATATTTTGGGGATTTTTTTTTTTTTTTTTTACCATGCAACTTCACTAGCATTGAATTTCCCCTGTTGTTTTATTTCCTGGCCACTCAGTATCATACAATCCTTCAGTACCAGGAACAACGTTATTGTGACATTTGTTTTTCTGCCTCTTTTCTAAATGATGGATATTCTACTCCAGAGCCTCTCCCTCTTCACCCAGTTCTGATCAGCAGGCCTACTCTGGCTCAAGGGTCAATTTATTTTTATTTTTTTAATTTCTTTTTATTTTTTTCAGTTCAGAGTTTTGCTGGTGTCGCCAGGTGTTGCCACAGAGATGAAGGCTGCAGGCTGCCTAGGTGAGGAGCCTGAAGAGGGATGTGATCAATTTATCCAGAGCACTCTGACAAAAATAGGTCCTATTCTGAAGTGTGAAGGAGTTGAAGTCAAGACTAGCAACACGTCCTTCATTCACATCCCAAAGAGCAAGACGTACACCCTGACAAGCCCTTGATTATGAGCTCTGATTTTTCAGCCTCAGACCTGCTTTTCCTTTTCCTTGGGAGCAAATCTGATCCATGCGCTTGCTGACTAATGCTAACAAATCATGCCAATTGTTGCTTACTGGAATCACCTTTCAATGGGGAGCTGACAGCAAGAACAATGCATCTGTTTGCAGCCTGTGGAGGCTGCAGGGAGCATCTGTCATCAGAGGAGCTACTTGTCAAAAGAGGTTTCAGGCTCTGGCTGACTCTCAGAACGGGGAAAGAGACATGTACAGACCTATAGCTGGACTGCTGTTCTGCACTGGTGGCGCTTTCATCTTCCCCTTTCTTTGCTTGCACAGACGACTTTGTTCTATCAGATGTGGCTTTTAATTATGAGAGTTATATGTGCCATTAGTGGTTTACCTGAAGGGAAATTCAATCATATACGTAGCACCATTTTGCTATTCTCTGTTTATATTAAGCTGGATTTCCCTTTTGATATTTATTGAGGGAACTGTTTCAAGATTCAGCCCAACTAGTTAAGATTTTACTGGAGGAAGGAATTTAGCCACTGAAATTGCCATAGGCAGCATCACAACCAGTTGGGTAGGAAAGAAGCAAGCAGCAACCACTACTTAGGCGAGGCAGATGACTTCAAAGAGGCATTCCACCAGGGGTTTCTTTAGCAGTCAGTAAATTATTCATGTACAAAGCAATAAAGGAAGTATAATAATGCCTTATTGTTACATGGGCACCTTTCATCCTGAAGGATAGCAAAATACTTTACAAGCTGCAGATCTACATGCTGGAGTTGACTTATTCTTTCTTTTTTTTTTTTTTTTTTTTTTTTTTTTTTAGTATAGTGAAAATATTCACAATTTTACATTTTGTTGCCTTGCAAGGTTAAAATATCATTTACCATGTTGGTCTTATGCTGATTAATAAATCACAATTTGGATAATATTGTCGATGAAAAAAAAACCATAACTGAAAAACTGCATGAAAAATAAACATTTGAAAAAGTTGGGAAAGTGTTCCTTCATAGAGAGAAAATTCTATTTTCCTGTGAAAATAAAAGCAACTAGTTATAGTAAAAGGCAAGGAACGTCTTTTGAATAAATCATCAGAGAGAAATTCCTTATGTTGTAGGTGGCAGTTTGTGGTCAGCAGGATGAGCTTCTCAGATGCAGTAATGCTGGGTGTCCTGTGAGAACCCAGACAAGCTGAATTCATAAACAGCAGCATGAGGGATAAGAAGAGGAAGGCCAGTGGCATAACACACTTTACAAAACACAGATGCAAGAAGAATGTTGGGTAAGCCCCTAGCAGAAAACTCCTCAGACTGATTCAACGTGGCATCAATTCCCTGCAGAGGCAGAATCCCAGGTCTTCATGACTTGCTGGAACAGAAAGTTACAGAGCAAAGTGCTTAATCCCTAACTCACCTCACTGCAAAACATAAAGTACTGAGTTAGTGCTACTGGAAACCAAAGCTGCAATTGTAGGGAATCTGAATTACTTCACACCAGTATTTGGATGAGGAAAGTAAGATACTATAGCACTCGTTGGCTCCCAAAGTAGCTCACAGCCTACGTGTCAAGTCTACGAAGTCAAGAAGTGCTGAGCAAGGAATTACAAATGCTTCTCAACACTTCCTAGGAATTACATAGCACTTGTAAGGGTGTGAAAGCAAGAGCTAGTGGGAGACTGCTATCCTCAGCCTTGCCTCTCTGTTATGGCGTTGCTTTCTTGAACTATGATGCACGATTTGTCTTTTGGAAATGCTTATGTACCCACAAGGTTTACCAAACTAAGAAGGAATTGCACATGCTCAATTGCATGCTAGGTGATGTGGATCCTCTGGGGGTAATTGACCCTAATGTAAGAGTGGATTTTCAGGCTGTCTCATCTGTCTCCTGGAAAAGACCTGCTGGCAGGGGCATTGCTTCATTAGAAAGCAAACAAGTGCTTTAAGTTCATTTCTGTCTTCTGCTAGACAGAAGCTCATAGAAGCACCCAGAACTGGCTGAGGCTGCCAGCATACAAACTGCAATTATGGTTAAATTATAAATTGTGGGACCAAGAAAACAAAGGAAGGGGCTAGCAGGAAAGAGATTTAGCTACCTCTGTTTCAAATTCACCTCAGTATCCCAGTAAGGAAGTCTAATTGTATTATTCTCCAGACCGACCTGTACAGGTGGCTGCTGTGTCACCTCCTTGCAGACAGCCCAGCAATGTAAGTACTACCACATGCAGAATTTTCTTCTTCTCAAACTTAGGTCTCCACCTTGCTACTCCAATTTTAGATCTCAGGATTCCTCTGCATCTATCAAGAGCACCTTCCTTTTGCCCTAAAGAGCAGAGTCTCTTTGGTTTTGAGCACCAATGACAGCAGCTCCTTTCATTTTGGTTAAGGTTGGGCAACCATCACTAGAAAATGCTGTATCTGTAGTGAGGGTTGCTTGTTTGCATGCTAGTGCATCCTCCCAGACAATGCTGCATGATACACTGCAGACTGTTTGGAAAGGAGCAGAAAAAAGGGGTAAAGTTACCCTCTACATTTCTTTGACTGGTTTCACTGGAAATTAGCTTGGCTATCACTACAGTCTGTTATTAACTTAGATTAAGACTTGGTTATTTCTGCTCAGCAATTCTCACAAGTAGTTTGCAACATGAGATGAGGAAGTAAAAAATGAAAGTTTAATAGAAAGCAACAGCCACAGACAAGCAGACATCATCATCTAATGATGTTTGAAGAGCTTCTCTCTTTCAGCTGAAAGTCTGTTTGGCCTGTAGGCATTGTGGACTGTATCAGTCAAATTTTCTGTGGCACCCATTGTTTATGAAGAAAGCTACAATTATTCATATTTGACGACTCCGTCCCACAAAGCCTTGTGAAGTTCAAAGCACTACCCACCTGGTATTTCTTTTTTACAAGCACACAACTATGAAGTATAACTTTGGGAATTTTTCAGCCTTTCTTTCCCACACACCCAAATATCCTTGTTCCCTCTCCCTCTTTCTAGCTTTCATTTCACATGGATATCACAACGAGAGGACTGAGGTAATTCAGATGAGCAGGGGATAAGACAGGAAAGATCTCTTTAGGATGGTGCTTGACTAAGAGTTTTAAGAGAAGCCTGCCACATTGAATAAATTAGATACCTGGGAGATTATAAGTGACCAAAATGGCCCACAGGATCCAGGTTTGGTGATGTTAACCAAGGACTGAAATGACTTAGAGCAATGCACTCCTCTCCAAAGAATGCTACAGCCACTCTGAATGCAGTCCAGACCATACAGACAGCAAAGGCTGGTTGCAGAGGTTTCTGAGAGCTCCTCATAATACCACAGCATTATTATAGAGACATGTGTCTGAAGATGCCACGATTATAATGGAGAATGTTTATTTTGTCTGTAACCCAGCTGGCTGGTTTGCTGTATTTCAAATCTGTTCAAGTAAATAAATGAGAGGACTCTACTTTCCCCTCTACAATGCAGTGTGTATACATGAGTGTTATTTCATGTATCAGATTCCTGTACAAAAACTGCTGTCAGGCTATTAATAATCTGGAAAAACACCTTGAAACTTGACTCAATGAGGGCACATTGCAAATGGGCTCTAATGGCTTTTATTTCTCATCTCTGTCACCTCAGATCTAATCTGCCATTTTCTCATTTTTTATCCTCTCTGGTCTCCTCTAAAATCATTCAGCAACTCTTCCCTCAGTGCCAGCCAGAAAAGAAGGGGGTGATGTGATGGGGTCAGCAGGAATTTATTAACAGAGAAAGGTCAGGTGTATCATGTAGTGTGAAGCACAGTCTTGGGTGCACTCCCAGAAAAGACCAAAGGTGAGGGCACAGCAGCTTTCTGCCACTTCGAGGCCTGGGACCAAAATGTAGAAAGAAAAGTGAGATGTAGTCCTGAAGGGAAAATACTCCCACCACCACAAGCAAACCGTGCCAAAAAAATAAAAAAAATAAAATGAAATCAATGTATTTCATTTTATGGGCCAGAAAGGAATTTTCCTGGATTCTAAGACTTGCTTTTAGCCATGAGGAAAGAATTAGCCAAAGCTGTGCCAAAAAGCCGGCAGCAAACCCTTGAATAGTGACAAGCTTCTTTTTTTTGTTTTGTTTTGTTTGTTTTATATATATACATCTATATAATATTTGCTTAATAATAATGCAGCCTGGAACTGAAACTAGATCTTAATGTTTTTTTCCTGTTTCAGGGCCATATCTGTATCTTCAATGTAAGCATCTGGGTACCATCAAAATTTTGCAACATGTGTTTAAACTCATGCCCCTTACATTGAGTTTGGTGTGGTACATTTGCCTGAAGGAAGAATTCAAATCAGTTCCCTACTTAGTTCCCCCTCTGAAGAAAATGGAAGAACGTGAGAGGACATTGCAAAGCATTACTTAAATTCTTTTACCTTTTGTGTTCGTGTCCTATTAAGAACTTACAGCCAGACTTTAAAAGTTGTTTGGATGCTCTCAAGTTATTCGTTAGCTATCAGTACGTTTTAAAATTAATTTGCACACCTACATATCTAATTGCCTTTAATTCACCTCAGGTACATAGGTGGGAAAGGCATGAGGCAGCTTCTGACAAAAGTTGTGCAGCATGAGGTTCTCAGGGAGAAGCTGTAAGTTCTTCCCCAACCATCTTGACATTACAATCTGTTTTGGAGTCCCTTCTTTTCTGTTTTATTTGGTTATGCAAACATTAATTTAAGGAATATTTCTCAAGTCTCCTGTGGGAATCCAACCCAATTTTCAGAGACAATGCATGTGCAAAAATGACTAACGTTTCTCTTTGAGGAGGGGAGGAGATTTAAGGCATTTGACTCAAGGGGTTTTTTTCCTTTTTCTTTTTCATTTCCCTCCTTCTTCTAAGTATCTCTTTATTCATCACTTTAATTACCTAATCGTAAATTTCTTTAGGGGGTTACTTAGAAGGAAAATTAGCATCAAAGCTTGGCAGTAAATTCAGGGGCTTTTGGAGCAGGTCCAAGCTGTTTCACCTGTGATTAATTAGATGATTTTTTTCTTTAAGTGCCAGAGGGCTGTTGAGGTCTTTAAGCAGTTACATGACTGCTGGCAGCTCAGGAATTATGATTGATGCATTAGTCTGGCATTTAGGAGGACTTCTGCCTCTTTTTTTTGTAGTTGCCTGGATAAGCAAGGACAGAATACAAGCCATGCTGGTGGAGACAAAATGCTAATCTCCAGCAAGTGTGAGGCTCGTGGAAGAGTGTAAGAACTGGTTCTCCAGTACTGGGAGAGTGTTCAGCAGATGATGAGAGAAACAGAAAAAGAAATGTCAACTACTCAGATAAGTATTTTACAGAGTCACAAGACCAAGCCACAGCAGTACTTTTTTTTTCCTTTTTTTTTTTTTTTTTTTTTTTTTTTTTTAAACAAGGTATGGGCTTATTCAATTAAAAAAAAAAAAAAAGCATTAATGATGCACTTCCAGATTGCTTAATACAGTTTGCTCACCTAATTCACTCTACATGGCCTCCTGCTGCAAGCAGGGAAGCAATCAGCAGTTAACCTGCTCTAGTCCCTTCATAACTGGTCACTAGAGAGATGGTGGGGGATGAGACCAGGGTTTTATGGTACATTGGTGGCAGGTCAAGACAGTAAGCTGAAGCAGATGGATAGAAAAGTAGGAAAGAGCCCTTCCTTCAGCAGAAGGAGGCTAGAGAGCCCACTGCCAATTACTGAGTAAGAGAGATTGCTTTCTCTTCCAGCATTAATTTAAACCATCAGGTATTTTATGTTTATCTCAGTAGAGTGAAATCCTATCTCAGACAAGATACCTGCTTTACAGGAAACTGTGTGCATGCTCTCAAAGGCTGAGCTCCTGCTGTCGTACCCTTCCTGCCAAGTGTTCTCAGGACAACCAGATATCCCCGTGTATCAGGAGACAGCACTTCATCCTGCTGCGGAGCAGTTAATCTCCATGGGAAGATCCTAGGCCCCTCGCCATCCCTGCTCAGAGAATAATGACACTCAGTGTTTGCAGCCACCTCTTGTTTTTGTCAATGCCCAGCCTGCCTCATCTAACATTTATAGAGTCTGGATTCTCCTCAGATCTCATTGACTATGTGTCAGTCACCACCTGCGACATGCTGTACTGCAAACCCAGCACAGCTCAGCACGGTGACATCCCTCACTTCTCATTCTGCTGGATTGGATTTGGCTACAGGGAGGAGGAGGAGGGAGCACAACAATCCTGGCCTCGATGTGTATATTCATCTCCTTAGGGGCAAGTGCTCTTTGCAGAGGTTTGTGTGTGCGTGCCCTTATCGGTGCTCAGATCTGGGTGGATGCATGTGTTAGGATAAACGCCTTAGCAAGTCCAGGTCTCTGCAGAGCCTACGTATCCTTGTGTGCATCTTTGGAGAGGTTTCTGGCTGCACTCATCGTGTGCCTGCCTGAACCGACAGTGGCCCAGGTGATGAGCCAGACAGGGCACGGCTAACCCCAGGGAAGGAACCTTCCCATCTGGTGGTACTTCCCTGCTTCTTTAGAGAGGCTGCTCATCTCACAGCACACGGAAAAATAGTTCATCAGGCAGTGCCCCATGAAGACTATCTCAGCAGCCTTCCTGCCGCCTCTGGAAGAGGCTGTTAAATCCCTCGCCAGACTGGCAAGGGAATGATCCTGATAGACACGTGGATCAGGAGCCAACATCTGAAAGCCTAGATGCAAAATGGCACAGTGGGAAAGATGCTAGTCTAGAAATCAGGAGACCTGGGTTCTGGCTTTGGTTTTGTCACAGATCTGATATACGCTTTTGAGTGAACTACAACTCCTCACTTCCCTGGTAACTCCTTCTTGTATACACCACCTAGGCTCACTTCTGATTGTACCCAGCACAACATTTTCAGAACTCAATTGGAGACTCTGTTAGCACTGCTGAAAAATACATGTAAAACTTACTAATACTAACTCCTAGCCACACACTGAAGTGACCTTCACAGCTCAGAAGGGGTACAGATTAGCAAACTACAGCGCACAGATCCTGTATCAGCTTTGTGTACCACAGTGGTTTTCACTGCAGAGGCTGAACTTTTTAATACAAGAGGTATATAAATATATGACCCAACCAATATACAAGATCTTGTTGCTGAAGAATCAATGTGGTAGCTTCAGAAAGCGTGTTTGCATGCACCCAGACACAGATTCTCTCCTACACCTTTGCTTTTCACAGTTTGTGACAACAGAGATTATTCTTTGCTGGAAGAATGTGACATTGTTGACATTAAAAAAAAAAAGGAAGAAGCAGCAAAACAGACCTTTGCTTTGCTTGAACAGCACAGGCTTTCTTGATCAGCTGTCTGAGGTGCCTCATCTGTACAAAGCATTTAAACCTGTCTAACATCAAAAAGTAAGGTAAGACAAGTCACTTTGATGCTCCAGAGCACATGCCTAACATGATTATTGCAGAATCTTCCTGGTGATAATAGAATTATGCAAAGGAGGCCTTGACCCATTAATGCTTTTACCTTCCTTAGGATTTCTCTCCCCTGGCTTGCATGAGAAGCAGAACTGCTTGCTCAGAGATAGCAACTAAACAAAAAGGTGGAATAAGCAAAGTGAAAGAGGTCCCTTCATCACCTTGTCATCTCTCCCTGCTCCACCTTACTCCATCCAGTAAGTGACACGCTCTAGCAGGTGCAGGTAAAGCAACTGAAAATATGATGTACTGGAAAAGCTCTATGACTAGAAACAGGCATATTCCCCCCATACACACACAGAGATAGTGTGAATGTATGGGGGAAAAGCATGGCATGTGTCATCACTGGCAGTCCTGCACCTAAGACACCTTGGAGACAAGGAACATTTAAAAGATATACTTGCTGCAGATTCCTTACATTTTTTTTTTCCCTGATGGAAAAAAAAAAATTAAAAAAAGATACTCATACCACTTGTTACACTTTTACTCCATGAGACATAGCTCTGGAGTAATAGCTCTGGCATTTCCCTTGTTTGGTGCCTTAGAGCTGAACACAATACAGCCTGAATTTCAGTCATGAAGGAGTACACTCATTTGCCTCTATTTTCTAGGAAAAGCAGATGATTTCAGATAGAAGAATTTGCTGGCAAGATAGTCTGAGTTTCTCATCCACTCAGTAAAGTTCTGAGTAAACAAGATTTGTTTTTCCTTGCAACTTTCTTACTAGAAGTGCCTCCCCATAGCACAAGACCTGCTTAAAATCAGTACACAGAGGTCCAGGCATGCACGTGTGCATATTTAAAAGCAACAGAACAATAAGAAAGAAAAAAATGTTACCTCCTCTGTGCCCTGCTTAGACTGACTTACAGCTGCAAATAAAGAAGGGTTCAGACAACAAGATAGAAAGCTTGCTGGGTCTCAGTATGAGGTGTCCTTCATAGGGAAATCTCAGCTCTTCCTAAAGCTTGCAAGTGGATCAGAGACTGCAAAGCCTGCCCAGGCTCTTCCTTCTACCTTGTCTGTTTAAAACAACGCATGTTAGGGAATGGACTGAGACACTGTTATTGAAGCCTCAATCTGCCAGAGGGTAAGTAGAATCCAGTGCACAAATTCTTATCTAAGTTTGTATATACAGGGCGATTTTAGGCCAAAAAAACTCCTACCAGGAGATCAGCTGACTGTCTTGGCTCAAGTTCAGGTCTGCAAAGGGCTGGCAATGGGAAAGCATGCTTCCTATGGTATTTTGTTTGCTCTAAGCACGGTTCACTGATTCCTGCTTGCAATCTGCCCTGAACTGAAAATGTATGATTATTTTGTTCCAGGAAGATGATTCCAACACATTAAGGCTCAGACCTGAATCCAAACCCCAAACTTCCCCAAGAGCAGATATGTTTCCATCTGGAGTTTTGGTCCAAACTTTTTTCTTGCTTCTTACTCACGTTGTTTGAGTGGAGTTCCTAAATGTCTCATCCTAAATCAGTTCCTATTAATGCTAGGCTAAACAAATCAGGAGAGACAGTCCTTTCCCTGAAGCTCTTAATTACCTAAATTAACAAGTATGTTATTATTTTCCCTGCATGCAGTAGGCAGCAATAGTATACAGAGAGTTAAATAACTGACCCAAAGTTACACAGCCAGTTTGTTGCAGATTGGGTACTAAAGCCAGTTGGCTTGACACTTAAGTTCAGTGCTTTATTTTACTCTTCAAGAGGAAAAAGGCAAGCCCAGATCTGACCATTCCCTTGGGTGGGAAAGCTTTTGGAGTACTGATTTGCAACAAAGGCTTATTTTCCCCTTTTTCCTGTCTAAAATAGAAAAAGGACCAAGACCTTATTCTTGAGCTTCAGGGATCTGTTAATTGGCTCCCTAGTAAAATTACAGAGACTCAGCTGCCTGATAATGATTGTAAATGACAGAGACTATCAGGTTTACCTTGTGATGTCCCTGGGGAGCTTGCAGTTAGTTTAGTCTGAACTCTGCGTCAGCTGTTTGGGTTCCTTTCTTCTCGGCATGTGGTATCTGGACTCAAGCTGCAGTCTTTCAAACCTAATTAGTGTTAGGGGAAAGAGGGAAAGAGAGAGAGAGAGAGAGAAAAAAAAAAAAAAGAGAGAAAAAATTCTCCTGCTTCCCCTCAACTGACTTTATAACATAAGGGCGGGACCTGATTTATGGCATAAGTTAATGGGGGGATTTTGTGCTTTTTTGGTATGTTTCTTTTAATGTACATCAGTCCAACGTCTTCAGCTTTGTATGCAAGAAAATTGCATTTTAGAGTGCTGGAGTCTTTGAACTGGAAAGTTCAGCAGGGAATCTCTAAACTCGATGGAGTCATTGTGTTTGTATACAGCTAGGTCTGTTCTGTGCAGTGCTCAGCAGAAATTCAAGTTTTTGCCCTTTTCCTTGCAGAGAGAACATTTTACTCTCTGATAGGTATTGTTGTTAGAGCATAACAATACTGTTTTCAATACTAATCTCAAGCTGTTTAGCCACATTCAAATTGCCCACTGTCCACCTAAGAAATAAGAACACGGAAAATTTATTGTGGGATCTTAATAACTTGTACAATTCTTTATTTGTAGGGCGTTTCACAAACTCATAATTCTGGCATGGAGGTGTCTGTACTACCTGTTTTCTTGCTTCCTAACTGACTCTCCATTTCCCCTCTCTGGTCATCAGATGTTGCAACGTTGAACGGAACAAGACAGAAAAGTAGATCTGTGGGCAACATCTTCAAATCACTGGCAGGCCGAGCAATCACAAACCTGAAAAAGCACTAGTATGTGAGATTCAGGCTGCTTTGTGAGGTCTTTGTAGCAAGCACCTGGGACAGGAAGAAAGCTGCAGGGTTTTTTTGCAATGACTGATTGCATCTGCAGAATTCTTCAGAATGATGAAACAGTGTTTAACTTTACCTATCTTTTAACCTAGGAATGGCACATATATATATATATATATATTTAAATGAAGCTAATTAGTCTCTAGAACAGCTGCTGAAAGATGTGATAATTTTTTGATTGCTGAAAATCTTTAAATCAAAGTAAATGTCTCTCTAGGAGATCTGAAGCTCAAGCAATCACCAAAACCTTGAAACTGAAAGAATCAGTGAGTAGAACAGGTTAGATGAATCACAGAATCATAGAGTGGTTTGGGTTGGAAGGGACCTTAAAGGTTATCTAATTCCAACCTTCTGCCATGGCCAGGCACACCTTTGAGATTGCTCAAAGCCCCATCCAACCTGGCCTTAAATACTTCCAGGGATGGAGCAGCCACAACTTCTCTGAGCAGCCTCTTCAGTGCCTCACCACTGTCAGAGTAAATAATTTCTTCCTAAAATCTAATCTAAATCTACCCTTTTGTAGCTTAAAACCATTACTCCTTGTCCTATCACTATACTCGCTGTCAAAGAGTCCCTCCCCAGCTTTTCTGCAGCCCCTTTTAGGTACTGAAGGCCGCTATAAGGTCTCCCTGGAGCCTTCTCTTCTCCAGGCTGAACAACCCCATTCCGTCAGCCTGCCTTCATAAAGAAAGTTCTCTGCTTGCAAACTCTCTGAAATCCCTGGCCTCTGCAGCATTACTAACTCAGTGCTCCAGCAGATCTTTAATGAAGAAAAGATAAATCACATTTTAAATGAACTTAAGGGAATCTCATACAAGTGCCAGTAAGCACTGGATCTCCAGAAATAATCACAGCACCATGTTCAGACCACACCAGTTTGCCTCAAATGGCCCTTAATGTCTACAAGGATGTCTAAATTCAAGACAAAAATAAATAGTTCAGTCATGAGTTGTCATCTTTTGACTTACAGTGCAATTTAAAATGAAGTGTACTTGCCTGTTCTTGTATGGATTGGGCTCTTCCATCAGCCGGTAGAGCCCAAAGCAGAGTATCCCAAACAAGTCTAAAGCTTTGCAGTAAACGTCTCCAAAGGAGTCCTCCTGCTGTAAAAGAAGCAAAAATACTCTTACCTCAAAGGAACCAAAGTGGACAATTCAGCCCAATTCAGCTTAGAAATCTAATATAAAATAAGACTGATATCTTTGGCCTCCTTAAAATATGGCTTAAGCTACACAGTGAACTTCAACTGAATGAAACTAAGCTTCAGGTAATCACAACCAGCCTACATCCTGAAGTACTAACATCAGGGGTGAAAGCCAAATCCGTGAAGCACCTCTCAGTGATACAACTCACCGTGACACCCGTTAACAACCTCTCAGACAGTGGCAGGAGTGCCAGTTTGCATCGGAGCTGGGAGACATTTTGGACTATGTCATCAGGACTTCTGCTCAGCCCACTGTCCATTTCCAACAGCTGCTCCTCCAGTGCTGGGCTTGTCCCACTTGTCACCAAAGTCTGCAGCAGAGCCAAGATGTGATGGTTGTAGTAGGTCTGGAAGGAAGAAACCATGAAAATTCAAAGACCAATGTGTATGCCTTGATTCCTGAAAGGAAAACAAAATTTTCCAGTGAAAGCCTGGAGAATGTGATCAGACAGACACCTTAAAGGGTTGAGGTTTTTTGTATACTTAAATTAGTCCTTAATTATGTTTGGTTTTCTGACAACATTTATGGATCACCACCTGCTTAGCCCATTTCAGTTTCAAAGAGCCCAGAAGATCCCACCTCCACTCTTCTAATAGAAAGTGCTAAATTGTGCCTGAATGAGAAGATTTTTGACAGCAAAAATGGGAGTCAGCTTTGTTAACATTCTTTTCTTGTGAAGGCTTTCCAGTCAAGGGTCAGGAGAGCCAGAAAAGTGGGCAGCTGCTCCGATGCCACCTGAGTAGGAGCACACTGTACAAGGTGAGGCCGAGGAGGGCAATTACCTCAGCCCTACAGGTGCAGAAGGAAACTGTCCCTGGAGATGCCTCATGCATTATGAAAACCTCTCTCTGTGCCCTTAACTCAGTATTTTTTTGAAAAACAAACAAACAAAACATACCATGGTCAAAATTCAGATTTGAAGCCAAAAAAGGCACAGCATCCCCCTCACACTTTTTTTTTTTTTTTTTTTTAAATCTGAACCCTGTTCAGATATACCAAATAACTTATTTCCCACCCTTTCTCAAAAAGCTCATTTCCTATGCAGAGCCACTTTGTGGGATCTGTCACCTGCATTCACCTGAGCAAAGAAACGAAACAAGCTGCAGAGAAGGAACGGTGTTACTAAATCCAAGCTAAACTCAAATCCGCTTAAGAACATCTGACCGTATTGTCGGGCAAAAGGCTATAATGCTGTTAGAGTAATTCTCAGCCTTTTAAAGTAAGGAGCTATAGTCCAGAGTTATCCAGGAGTGATACAGCTTCAGGGGAATCTGCACTTTACATATTTAACAGAAGCGTGCTGAGCTCTTTAACATATCATTGCTGTACTTTTTGACATCAAAAGGATTGCATTTCCATACTTGGATGAATTAATAGGATTTGCATGTCACCCTCATTCTGTACTTTCTAGGCTGAGTTACACTGCAGGAGTCTGAAAGGCAAGGAGAAACTACAGAGGTGCACGCGTGCGTTGGTGCGCGCGCACTTAGGAAGCAGCACACTGCATTCAGGGGGTCTCAAAGCTGACTTTTAGGAAGCAACATTTCTGAAACGTGCCCACAAGATGTTACCTCCTTTGCCAGCTGTTTGGTTACAGCTTGAGAGAAGCACATTGCCTAGGAATGCCCTTGCACACAAAGGCAGAAACCTTCTCCCTCCGCCAAGCAGCTGCTTGGTCCCCTTCAGTCCCTGTTGCTACTTAGCTTCTAGAATTGGTCCTGTACAGCTTAGGAACCCACATCTGGGTCAGGACGGGAATTTGGGGTTCAGAGTACCTGAGCCATAATGGCCATGCTCATTGGACTGTTTTCTGCCTACAGCCATTCCAAGAGTCAGGTTGAAACAAATGCCAGTTCTGCTTCAGGCGTCCAAGGGGTAACATTTCACTTCACAGACCACGCTGTGCCATGCAGATTCTTCTGCCACTCGCCTTTCAAGCTAAAAAAAATCCAGCACTCCTGCTCTGAGTGTCTCACACTCAGATATTTACAAAAGATATTTAGTGTCAGAACAAGGAGGTGACGCTGGACTGCTGAAGGTTTTTTTCTTCCTCTTTTTTTTCTCACATTCATGTGTATTTTCCCTCATACTGCAATTGCTAAACAATACCTTATTTCTCTCCTTCCCTGTATTTACAGACTTGACTGAATGTGACTTAAGGTGCCCCTCTACTCTAAAGCAGAGCTGAGTGCTGATCATTCCTGGACAGACTTGGAATCTATGCCTGAGTGAAATTTTATCCTTTAAGACAGGTCATGCTATGTCTTGAGTTACTTTTACACTTGACACTAGCAGTCATTAATTACCATCTGGCTGATTGACATATCAGTGAGTAGCAGCAATATAATACTTTCCCTAACACCTTCTCAGAAAAGCATAACTGGACTTGACACACTTATTTTGGACTGCTTATCCCTTTGAGAGATTTGTTTTGTATTTATTCAATTTCTGCAAAACTGCCACCCAAGCACTATCCCCTTGGACATGAGCTGAGAGCAAGGCATGTGGAACTTGACTGCAGCATGGGGAGAATCAGGGTAAAGAGGAAGAAAGGAGCTTTCAGAAAAAAAGGAGAAGTCGCTTTTAGAAATGCCAGCTTATGAACTGAACTGCTGTTTGCTGCCAAAATCCTGGCTTAACTATACCTAAGTGTCACCCACAGGTGTGTCACCACAAACAATATCACTCAGGTTTGACAGCAACTTAAGACGATTATGTCACCAGGGTGGGATCGCCACCTTCCCTCTGTTCTTGCATTTTTGGTGCAATGTACCTAATCCTCATGGTGCAAATGTTTTTAAAAGGACACTGCCAGGAACTTACAGAGAATCAAAACAATAACTTCTTTTAAAATCTGATCTGTTCTTGTGGATCGGTGGAAGTCCACATATGTGGAATTTGTTTTATATCTTTTCAGAAAACGGCCACTGAGAGATTCCCATCGAGTTCAATAGATTTTCCATCTGAACTTAAGTGTGCGTTTCTGCGTAGGTCCCAGATGGACAGATGAGAAGAATTAAATGTTCTGTTTATGCCCATGCTGCTACAATAAAGTCATGGTAGTGAAAGCTGCCTATTCTCTAGCTCACCAAAGCACCTCCAGCCGGGCTTGTAAAAATCCACTCTACATGAACAGGTAAGAATTCAGAGTCCCCATAATCTTCTCAGCCATTAGCATCAATGCTGGAGTCTCCACCATGAGGCCAGCTCGTGCTGAAAGCAGTTTTGGCTTCAGTGACTGCATGTCCCTTAGAGGGACTGATTGTAACCTCATGTTATCAATCAAAAAGTAAATAAATCAGGCTGGCTGCAAATACCTTTTGTAGCAGGAGGAAGTAATGAAGAGTTATGAAAACACTCTAAAAGTTTCTCCAAATAATTCTACGTGTATATCAAAACCAGGGAGTGCTGCTGCTGCTCAGAGCATGCATTGAGAAATGTCTTCTGGAGCTGCCTTTTGGTCTGTAGAGCCTACTACCCCAAGAAATCAAAGAAGCTCACTGATTAGTCCCACAGCAGGGGGTTGGAACTAGCTGGTCCCTTCCAGCCCAAGGAAGGGGGTTGGAACATCCCATGATTAGCAAGTTGCTTGAACAGGAACAGACACATACAATTCTCAGGGCACAGAGTAACTAATCACCTCACCAGTCTCTGCAAGGTTTTCCGTGTCTTTCTGACACACACAGCCTTGACCATTGTTAAGGCTGGATTAAGTGGGTTTACCCTGGCTGATAATCACTTTGTTAACACTCTGATGCCACTAAACATGACAGTTTGTGATACATCTACTTACCATAGACAAAAGAGAATTCAAGAAGCTATCTGAGAAGATATCTCCCACAGGGGCAGCAGTGGTGGAAAGCTGATCTTGCTCTGGAAATTCAGAATTGCCGCTGGGAGCCTGATTAATGAACTGGGCATTTGGTGAAGACTCTATTGGATAAGCAAAGAAGAAACAGAAGACATCTTAGCAACAGAGGGAAGCCATCTAGAATCAGAAAAGTTAGTAGCTTGCTGTTCCATGTCCAGCACTAGCCACAGCACACTGCATTAGAAAAGGAAAGAGGAACAAATAGTCAGTGCTGCTGACTGGTTGTGCAATGGGAGACAAAAGACACAAGCCTAAGACTAATTTTTCAAGCGAGTGTTTTAAGATAGCAGACCAGAATTGATTTACCTGCTTCGAAAAAGAAAGGAATAATCTAATTTCTTCTGCTCGTTTTCCTGAACTAACAGAATTACTATTTCTGTTGGCTTAACTGGGGGTTAGAGAGCTCCTTTCACAGCTGTCCTACTGTTACAGGGATCTTCGCTAGTTTGTCAACCTTATTCTCGCTGTCTGAGATAGTCTTGCAGAATTCCCCCTACTCAGAAAGTGATTCCTCTTTAACTTGCTTTCTATATTGAGAGAATTGCCTGAGTACAGCCTGGCAGAAGGCCCCTGCCGTGCGACTCAACGTGCTGGGTATGTCCTGGCACTCCTGTGCTGCCGGTAAGAGCACTGATAAATGACAGCAGCACAGCTAGAGACAGACAGGAGGACTGAAAGGAATTGAGATCAAGAACCCACGTCTTACCATTAAAAAATAGAGCAAGTAACTCTGTGTAAGTAATGATTGATTTCTATTATGTCCCCTTGGGCCAGGAGGCATTTGAGTGTATCATTTTTAAAGATGACTAAAGCTAGCCAGAATCACAATACTATTAATGCTTCCTGTTGTCTCGCAGTGTCGCTGTCATCCTTCAGCCATGTATTCTCAATACAGATATTTCACCCTCCCTGGCCTTTAGGAGTTGGCCCTGCATCTGATATTAATCAGTGTGACTCCCCTGCCTAGCTTGTAGAGTCTGGGTTTGAAAAGCATGGTCTCAGCCACAATAAGGGACCCTTTTTATTTCTCTACGCTATTTTATTTCTCTTTTACATATTGGCATATGAGAATATCTTATTTCTTTGCAGATGACTTTGCTATTTCTCCCCCATATCTCTGGCCCTTTATGAGAAGGGTTTCTAGAATCCACTGTTTCAGAAGAATGACTATTTACAACATGCCTGTAATCCCAATGACCAGCTCACAAAGTCAGAAGCTACTCAACATATTGAAATGTGCTCAACTTGGTGGATTTGACCCTGCAGAAACCCGCATGTGCAGCTTGCCATTTAATTGGCCTTGCATCAGCCTGATGCAAAGTGGCCAGTTTAGCATTTCTTATTTTCCTGCGCACCTCACCGTTGGGCAAGGAGAAGCAGCAGTGTGTGCAAGCATGATGACAACACACAACTCTCCTGCTCCTCGAGGAAAAAAATAATCCAGCCCCCTTTAAAAGAGGGGCTGGCTCTGTTCAGCTTCCTGAATACATCGCTTCCTGCCCATCAAGATTAATTGCAAAACTCCTCTCGACTTCAGTGGTGTCAAGATTTCAACCAAAGGGTGTTAGCTTCTCTTGTGGTAGGTTTTGAACAGCCACAGCACCAGCAGTGCGTGTGGCATTGCTGTGTCAGTGTGTCAGACACACCAGGTGATACAGGTGGCTCTTGGTCCGCACCCAGTGAGCTACGAGCTGGAAATGGGCCACGGCCTGGAACGTGCAAAGCCCTTGCAGCTTCAGGCACATGAGGATTATTCCTCGCAGCTTGTTTCTAGAGATAGGTACAAAAGTGAGCATTTGTCTAGATCAAGGTCTACCAGAGGGATTTACAGGAAGCTTATTCACAATCACAAGAAAGCTCCAGCTGTTTTTGTTTAGTTGTTTTGAGCTTCCAGGTTTTAAGTTGTTGGGGTTATTTTCCTTCCTAGCCCATCCCTGGAACTCTGAACATATTTCTATGCTGTTGAAGGCTACAAATGGAGCAGGCATCCATGTGCTAAGGGACTGGGCTCGATTCATTATTTTGTCAAAGATCTGACATGACTAAAATCCAAGTTATGTCAACAGATTGCAGATGTTTTCCCCTCCACTGACACACCACATCCTGGAGGGAAATCACACTGGTGCAATGCCTGTCTGAAGACGTTAGCTTGACTGCACAATATCTTCTCAGAGGAGCTGGGCCTCAGTAGCCAGCTCAAAACATTTCTGAGACTTTTGGACACAACACAAATAAAAGTTTAAACCACAGTGCAAGAGAATATCCAAATATCACTCTGGGAAATTCAGCAGTTCTGAAGTGACTCTGGAGAAGGCATCAGTATCTTATCATTATCTTTTGCTGTTTGTTTTGCACTAGTTCTTCAGAGTTTTAGCCTAAGGAGCACGCAGGACCTAACAGCTTTGTCCATATTGACCCATTAGCTCTCCAGGTGCACATTGGGACTTAGTGGTACACCAGAGCTTCTTTGAAATTAAGTATTGCTAGCACTTGCTAGATGCTGATGCTACTCACTAGCCCTGGCTCAGCTGCAGACCTGGGGAGGACTGCAAAGCAAGGGCCCCTCCCAGAAGTGTTGAGCCCACATAACGTTTACCAGCATTGCATCGAAAAGGAAAGAAAAAAAAAAAAAAGCCTGAGTAAATGGATCAGAGGCCAGCCATGAAGCCTAGCAACATGCTATGCTAATTTGGTGGCTACATTCTTGTGTCGGCACTCTAAATGGAGCTAAACATCCGTGTCACTGGGGACTGGCAGCCCAGCCACACCGCTCTGCTGTGACACTGACTGCTATGTTACTAGTAATCAGTTAATCAGTGCACATGTTCCTAATTAATGGACCTAGTGTGTAGCTATCAGGAGACGAAGACAAAGATGAAAAACAGCCAAGAGTAGTAATGAAAGAGCTCCACGGGTTGCTTCAGTTATGAATACAGGCTAGAGAGGCTGAGCCTTGTGGAATAAGGGCAGAAGTGTCTGGGGCCTAGAGTAAAACACCTGCACCCTCTGGCTGTCCTGGCATGCACACAGGTCCATGCAAGTACTGGACTCTGTGCAGCTGTTGTACAATGCTTTGTAGTGCAGACTGCTTGGAAAAGGCTCTGTGCTTTCACGGCCACTTTTACAAGTTAGGAAGCCTGCAGCAGCTCCCATCACGATCCAGAGAAGAGGGAGGAACCATCACCAGTGCTTCAGAAAGGGCAGGGGTGAAACAGAGAATTAGGCTTTGGTTCACCTCATTTTGTTGTGAGATGAAAACTGGCCATGCAGCCTTCCTCTGTTTTTTAAAATCATCAGAGAGAGGGAGGCAGAGCCAAAGGGCAAGTTAGATATCCTCTGAGCAGAGCTGCCTTTGGTGGTTTCTATTTCTTTGTTGAAAATAAGGGGAAACCAGGAAAATACAATTCTGATTTATTTACCTTAGTGAAGTCTGTTACAAAAGGTGGGGTAATGGGGGCCACGTGACTAGAAATCAGATCAGAAAAAGAAAAAAAAAAAAGAAAAAGAAGAAAAAAAAAGGACCTTATCTTTATCCTAAATGGATGCTTCAGAGTTTTGCTACACACTGAGACCTTCGTAACACTTTGTTTTATTTATTCTCCTGATAAACCATCCTGACTCCTTCAAAGCCAGTGAATTAACATCTAAGTCAAACCTTTTAATGTTCCTTGGACATGTAGTGCTTGTCGCTTTCTGCCTCTGAATTCTAAAAAGGGCCTGGGGTAAATAAATAATGCAGCACACATATTGCTTCTGTGAAATTTGTTCTTAAAGAATAACTTACTCAGCTCTGTAGTGATGGGGATCCTTTTATAACATGGCTCTGATTGATTCCCCAATGCTCTTCCTCTGAAAACAGCATCTGTAGAAACAGTCAATAACAACATGAGGAGAGAGGAATGTTGGTAGAAGCAGAAAAGAGGAGGGGAAAAAAAAACTGCTAACACACAATGGTTCAGACTGACAAATGCAGGAAATCTTTTTCCTATGCCTAAAAATAATGTTATTGTCATGCAAAAATCCCAAAGCATTTCCTATATTTAGAAAGTTTCTTGCCTTGGTTTGCTTTTCCAAGACTTACTTTATTCTCTCATGGCTTTAAAGAATGACAAAAAAAAAAAAAAAAAAAAAAAAAAAAAAATTCTCCTGGGAGCTGCTTATTGACATTGTAACTGAAATATAATTACCCTCTGTGGTGCAGAAGTGCTGGTTGCAGAGTTGTTTGGCCCAAAGCCCCCAGTAAGCCAATTTGCACACAGAGGGGTTTTGAGGAACAGCGTCATGTTTTATCCTTCCCCCTCAAGAAGGCTCTGCAAAACTGGATGGGACACATGCTGTAGGAATCAAGGCAAAAGTATACACCATGAATTCTGAAAACCCATCACAAAAAGAAAAATAAAAAAAAAATAAAATAAAAAATAGCAATCCAGAAGTTCCTAGAAGTGTCCTTATTCCTTCCCGGTTCTTGCCAACTCGCTGAGTTAGTAGAATCAAGCCCAATCCAAAATCTGCTTGTTCTGTTTTGATTATATCTAATCTCTTCTCCCTTTCTGTTATGTCTGAGTTTTTCCTTTGCTACCCAGCACAGCATCTGGGTAACTGAGTATTAGGAACACTACTTACTGTGCACTCAGAATGATGAAATCTAAAATCCGCTGAGGATTTTGCTACAAATGGAACTTTGCAACATCCAGATACTACGCAATGGCTCCTTCCCCCCTCTGAGCTGCAAGTGAATGTTGGAGATGGAGGCCCCAACAGGGTCTGAGGCAGACCATTGTTCTAATCAGCTATCCCTGAGGTTAGGTGATGGACTGACAAAAACCTCATTAGGGATGTCAGGCATCACAACCCCTCAAAACAGCAGAAAAAGCCAAAGTAGAGCAAGGCATCTCTGAATACAGTGCAGCTGAATGCCTGAAATGAATCATTGCCTTTATTGTACCTTTCCATGTACTGTACCAGTCGATTTGAATGTGTGTCTGATCATTGCCTGGATACCTTTCCCTTATGTCAATATTTTTGCTATGAAACAGTACACAGCGCTCCACCTGAAATCTTACAAACTGGCAGGGTGCTATTACAAAAGATTACTTAATTGTAGATTACTACTGTACATTTGAATTTCAGTAGCTTATTAAGTTGTCAGATTTAATTACCATTACATGTTTAGATTATGCCACAGATTATTTAGTTCGGTACCTAGGTTTGCCAACCTGTTTGCTTTGTGACATGACAGGGTGATAATTACAGCATTACTGGAAAACCTAAAATTTTCCATGGGAAAGACTAGAAGTCCTTGGCATCAGCGCTGACCCTAGTAAGCGCTCATTCTTGCAAGTGTAAGGAATGTTTACCTCTGTGTGGGTCTGGTTCTCTAAGAGCTGTCTAATTCTCTACCCCATCAGGCAGGTAAAGCACAGAACGGGCCTGGGTGGGTTGGGTGTGAAAGGCTCACACTGAAATCTAAAACCACGGGAAGTACAATTGATTTGTGCCTTGTTACAATCTCTGAAGTAAGACTGTGTTTGCTGCAATGCTTACCAAAGCACCTGAGCTGTTAAGGGAACTCAGGGCCTTCCATCCAAATGCATAGAAATGCACGTTGTTCACTATGGTTAGGAAGCAAAACGCTGTAGCTTTTTCTACAGCACCAAAAGTGGAGATGAGAATGGATTTGGATGGGGAAGGTAGCTGGATATCCACCTGCAGTCCCAGCAGCAATGACAACTACAATATGAGATACACCAGCCTTTGTCTTTTCTTTTTAAACCACAGTACTGCCATACTTTTGGGGTGTTCCTATATGCATTAGTTTCTGCTGCTCGTTTCCTTTACTGCACAACTCCTCCTAGATGTTTCTCCTACAAATAAGACAGGATTTTCCTAAACCTGCTGATTTTGTAACTCTGCAGCTGAAAGCACCCACTCCACATGTACTAAACTGGTGGAAAATGCAGATTTCACTGGAAAAATTTGCTGTAATTAAGCACTGCAAGAGCTGAACTAACACCAACTTTAGATCAGCACCTGCACAGCCTGGCTATGTTGCTAATATTTACATAACTTAAAACCCACTGGGCGCCCTACTCCATTGTGGGGAGAAGGAGTGCGACAGATTAAATTCTGATAAAAGCCATCCTTTCCCTGTTTGAATCTGAGCCTCTCTTTTCCCAGAAACTCTCCTCATTTGCTGACTCCCATGAACTCCCATTTACTGAATCCCATTGATTTCATCCGTAAAAGTTCTGTCTTCTCTGAGATGAATTCCTACAAAATAATAATGGGGGGAAGTAGGGAGGGAGGGACTGGAACAGTGAAAGTGGGGACGTGCACTCTTTTTCCATTCTGGGCACCTTGATCCAAAACTAGGTGGCAACAACCAACCGGTAATTTACTGTCTTATAGGAGCACACATTTGTAATGTGCCTGGAGGCTTTCAGAGGCAAAGCCCTGTAAGAGCACAAGACACAGCCTTAATCTTGCAGTTGAATCAGCAGGAGCTCCTGCTATGAGAATCCTAACCTAAGATTGCAGGCCTATAATTACAGCAGCAAAGAAGAAAATTGGCTTTTTTTTTTTTTTTTTTTTTTAAACAACATACCTAATGAACATACAAGGAGAGGGAGCTAATTTTTACAGAGGCTGAATCACTGACAGATTTAGTGGCTGGCTGGAGAAAGAAGTGAAACTTGTGTCTTAGCTTTATTTTGTAAATATATCTTTTTTTATTGATGATGATATCCTGTAAGTGAATACTGCTTTTCTGGCTGCAGAAAACACTGTAAATCTGAGGAATGATCTTAACTGAGTAGCCAAAGATGTATTAGACTGGAACTGTAGTCAGTTTATGGAGCAACAACTCACTAGCATCTGAGCTAGGCAATAGGTACCTCATAAATATGCAAAGTGAAAGACCTAAAATGGATAAACCAGAGTGGGTTTAGAAATACAGTATTTTCTCAGCTAGAGGAAGACAATGCTATTCCAGTAAAAATGGTAACAGAATCTAACCCCTCTAATTTGAATCAATCTTTCAGAAATAACTGATCAGAGTAACGTGTAATAACAAGAATAATTTGCTCTGTATATAACTACATTGTGAGCATGAATTCATCTGGCTTTAAATAAGTCTCAGAGCTAAATATTAGAGTATAGATAATATATATATAATAGAAGAAGCTTTGAAAACATGTCCCTTACTTGATCCTAACCCTTCTCAAAACCAGATGGAAACCCAGAAGCACTGACTTCCATGCCTGTTCTGAAGCCTAGGCCCTTCTTTACCCAGGACAGTGGACCAAGCAGCCCTGACTTCTGCTCACTCCTGAAAGGTGTTTTATATTTGGACTGGTTCTGATGTGCTGTATCAGTGTTAGCTGTAATACACAAATAATTGTGTCTGCTTGTCTCTGCTCTAACTGTTCTCACTGCTAGCCTCTTTCTGCACGAGAAAAACTCCTTTAGATAGCCTTTCTCAGGGACTGTGTCACTACAGAACTTGATTGTTTTTTCAGTATCACTAAACAAAAGTTTATCCTCTCTCTCATGATAGCAAGGATGCTGAACAGATTTAAATCCACAAGATCCACTTTTCTGATGCAACTCACCACATGCCCATCCACCCAAGGGAAGCGAGGGAAAAGTACATGCTTGTGGTTTAAAAAATAATAGTAATAAAAAAAGAACTCTAAGCATGCAGGCAGTGGTGGTTCTGACGGTGATATGCCTCGTAAATTGTCTACCCAGCCATGCCTCCGCTTATTCAACTCGTCACACCTATGTCAGCGTTAAGTCCCTGTGGTCTTCTGCTAGAAGGAAACAAAGCGAGCCAAAAGCTACCACCTCAAAGAGAAATAAGCATGAACTCTGCAAGGCAGCTTGGGAAGGCTTTGAAGAACAGATGCTCACATCTCTGTGAAACATACACACACATTGTAGTTCAGAGCTCTGCACACCATGTACTATGATTATGAGTCATTAAGCAAAAAAGTGCTGGAGGGTAGTAGGACAGTGATTGATAGGATGAAATACCCTTTTTGCCCGGAGTGTCTCTCTTTTCCATATATAGGTATAAAGATGCAGTAGGTACAGTATCTGTATCTGTCACTCCAGAGAAACATAAATTATATATATATAAGTACATATTATTTACTTCCTCTCTATATACAATCAATAAAGAGTTCCATATATCTTTATATCTAGGTAGCGATAAATACATTAGTTAAAAGTAATCTATTCAAGTCACAATTACCTCTTACTCAAATATCCCTTATAAATCATTTTTCTTCTGTTCTGATAGTATACACTGTATGCTGGTATTATTTTGTCTAGTTATTATTTAAAAAAAAAAAATGTCTTTGCCTCACTCGAATCTTTTCTTTGGCACAGTCGGTGTTTTAAAAGCCTAGAATGATAATAAAGTATAGGGGAAACACTTAAGAGAACCATCCATTTCTCAGCCTGTCTTCAGTTAATTAATACTTCCACATTCTCAAGAGGAGGACAAATCTTAGCTCTTTTGCCAAATTAAGGAAGGACGAGACACAATAAATATTCTGCTGGGCTGAAGTTGGTTTTGCTTCCATTGCAGTTTTGTGCTATGAGCTCTGTTTGCGTGGGAACAGAGAGCCCACCTTCTCAAGCCTCAAGGGAGAGGTATTATTTTACTCCTTTTGAAGGATGGATTGGGCCTCCACTCACATGTGCTTTTGTGAGTAAATACAGAAGTTACCAGCTCTGGTTACCATTTAGCCTCTAACCATCGTCTCTTTACTGGAAACCTTGAAGCTTCACTCAGAATTTTCAGGAGGAACTGGCATATTTCCAGGAGCAATTTTGGATTACCATTCCTTTGCAAATCTGTAGCTACAGAAGTTGGACTAGGCTGTCCAACCAGCAAGGCTAAAATGGACTTCTGGCCATTTTAATTGGCATGTTTATATTCAGAAGAGACAGGCTATGGCTCAGACTAGTGACAAGTGACCCCTTCATTCCTCCTCCTTTAGTCCTCTTTCTTGTCACATCAGCATGCTTGCAGGCAAAGGGAAACACACTTACCTAGTGAGGCTGAGCTGGGCTTATCCTGCATGGATCGGATGTTCAGAGTGGCTAGGATGCTTTCTGTGTCCACCAGGGAAGGATTGCTTGAAGCAGTGGTATTGGAAGACAGGATGGCACAAGCAGAGCAATCCCGGACGTTAACTGCCCTCAGATCTGCACAGCAGAGAGCACTGCCCTGATAAAACCAAACAAATACTGATAAGGAGAAATCTGAGGAAACTGATCATTACAGATCATTAAAGGTGAAAGATGAGCAAAAAAATCTGTTTTGAACACAACTGGCAAATAGCATTTTGAAAGCACCTCCAAATATGAGCAGCTTTGGTCGGACAGTGAAACTCATGGGTCTAGATTTGCAATTCATTGGACAATTTCCCATTTCCAATCAGGATTACCTTCTCGGTGCCTCTGCAGGTAACCAGAGAAGTCTGAGACTCCCTCAGAAGAAAATAAGTATTTAATAATGGAAAGTTTTCCTACAATATCTTGGACTCAAACTGGAGTCTAGAGCCTGAGCCAATTTTGGTACTTTTTGAATCTGAATTGTGCTATCTATTATCAAAAACTTCTAAAATGTATTCAGAAGTGTGCAGGAGAGCTAGAGAAAGGAAGGAAGAGGAAGAGACAAAATGCAAAAAATTCTTACCGAGAATAACCACAGCTTTGGGAAATTCTGAATAAATTTCCATTCTCTTTGCAGATATTCCAAAGACCCAAGAAAAACAATATCTTTCAGCTCATGGTAAGTGAAGTTACTAGCTCTTAAGGGCATCACGAAGTCCTGCAGCCCAATCAGTGGTGAGTTTGCATCACCAAAGACGCAGACCAAAATGTGATCCTGCAGGTTCAGTGCTGCTTGGTCGTTGCAACTCTAAATTTAAAACAGAATTCTGGTAAAACAGCTAATAAGTTGATTTTAGATTTGTTTCTTCAGTTACAGAGACTTAAACCATTTCTTAGCTTTGTAACATCTATGGGTAGAATGTGACTGTATATAAACCAAAGTATTTCCCCTGAAGTAGTTGGATTCCAAGTGTATCCTACAGAAGTGAAAAAAAAATAATTTATATTGGCATAAAGCAACAAAACTATAGAACAAAGCGACAACAGTAGCTTCATGCTAGGAGCTTAATAACTATTTTGTCCTGGTCTTCCCTCCCTCCCCTCCAGGCTAATTGTTCACATTTCTCAAATGAACTAATTAGCCTGGAAAAATGCAGTACTGGGGAGTGAGCACTGCTTAGCATGGCTGGCATCTTAGGGCTGGTAGGTGGTATGGGCAAGTCCCCAAACCAGGCTTGTCAGAGGCACAGCATTAATGTCCACATTAACCAGCCAGAAACTGTGGGATGAGTATGAGTATATCTGTGCGATGTTCATTCCTTGGCTGTTTTTTTTTTTTTTTTTTTTTTTTTTCCCAAACAGAAACAAGGGTCTTTGTCAGGGAGAAGTTTCCTGATGAGAGATTAGAATCATAACCAAATTAAATGATTGTCTCTAACTAATTAGATTAGTTTAAATTGAATAATGAAACCTTTAGCTGTATTTAATGTAACATGCCTGAAGTCCAATGATTAGTCTTCTGAATGAAGCTAAACAATTAAAAACACAATCTATTTTATAGCTTATTCTATAGGAAGAATTGGAAAAACTATTACTGCTGAACTCTGCTGAGGAAATATGCAATTACAAGATCAACGGGAGCAGTCTGTATAGCGAGTGAGCAGGAGGAACAGGTTAGTTAATCTGAAGACACTGGGAAGGACTTGGGCCTTCCTTCCAACCTGGGACCAAGAAGCTGACTACATCTGTCATTTATTACTTTATTGATGAAGTTAAGGAAAATAATACATATTAATGCTCAAACATCTATGCATTATTAAAATGAAGGTTAAAATTCCCCCCATAACATTTAAATCACTTAAGAATATATACCTGAAGTAAAAATCACCAGGAATCACATTTTCATGTGTGTTTAGATGCCCTGTGTTCTGCATGGGCACCCTGCAGGAGCTTCTGTAAGGTGTATTATCTAGTTTTCCTTGTTTCCCAAACGGAAAGAAATACTAAAGTGTCATGACAAAGCCCATATAAATACACCTGCACCTTTAAGCACCTACATTATTTTTAAAATATAGCTTTTGAAAACCCAGAGCATAGTCTGAGACTTTGTCAAGCACCCAACTCATTCCCAAAAATGCACCTTAGTCTCCCAAGCCTTTAAGGGCTTGCCTGTGCCAGAAATGTGAATGCAAAGGAAGACACTGTGCGAGCATGAGGTGCAATAGCTATCATGCACTTATTTTCCTTGTGGACATTCTTAAACTTCACAGAGAGACTCTTGCATAGTCTAGCTAAGCTGCACAAAAATACAACACAAAAAGTACAATACAAGAGTGGCACATGGGGAATTAGGCCACACTAGCAATTGTAAGCCTTTTCCTCGTGTAAGCCCGCCTGTAAGATCTTTTCAAAACATTACCCTTCAATTCTCAGTGCCGAGTTTCCAGGACTATTGGGATATTTGCCCATTTGTAATGACTAATCCTATTTTGGAGGTTGCTGGGCAATAGGGTCCTTTTATTTGCTTGGAAGGAAGCTGCAGCATTTCAAGCAGCATGAATTCCAGCCTGCTACAAGTCTCCCAGCTGGCAGAACAGCTTGAACATTCTGTATTTTTGATGAAATCTTTGATCACCTCATTGCAAGATTTGGTTGCCTACTCTCAGCTCTCTGGCAGCTCTGAGCACAACCTGCCATTTCTAGATAGGATTTGTTCTTTTACAGATTAGACACATGAAATAAATAAACCAGCCTTAAAGATATCCAGATCAATAGTGTTAGGGACACAAGGGTATGGAAACACAACACGCAAAATATAAGAAAAAGATAGGTGTCAATCAGAGCTTGCCTTGTACATCTGCTGAGATCCTCTCCTGAAACAGGATGCCCACCCTGCTTCAGATGAACACGGAAGGCATTACTGATCCCTTGTTACCTTGGAGATCCTTCTCTGTTCCCAGGTTACCACCTAAATTGTAGTAAGTATGTCCATGGAATAAGCCTTCAGCTCCCATCACTCTGACAGAGTCTTTACGTGACCCTAGTCAAGATCTTTTATCTGCAACTCACTCCTGAGAAAGGGGGCAATGGGCTCTGCCTCTCTCCTTCAGGGCAGGGTCAGCCAAGGGAATGCAGCTAAATAAACAGTAAACTAGAGAGCTGTGCCCTCTACCCAGATCTGTGCCTTGAAGCCCTGGTTTATACCTAGGAGAATGAAGAGGAAGACACATGAAAATGCTGAAGGCAATCACCCCAAGCCTACCAGAAGAGCCTCCTGCAGCAGAACAGCATCACACCAGTGGAATCTTCCTGTTGGGTCTAAGATGACTCTGCTGTTCTCCTTTCCTTGGACATCCAAAACCCTGCAACAGAGAAAGCAACTTAGCTACAGAACAACTTCTCAGCAGTAGCAGCTACAGCTTATCCAAGTCGAGATAACACCTCCAGCTGCTGCCGAGATGCCCTCTTTATTTACATCATAGCTTTCAGCTCCCTTAGCGGCAAGGAAAAATTACGATGTATGAGTCACAGGGGTTATACAGTGGGGAAATTCCTTTGTCAATGTCAGTTAAGTGGGACAAACATATGGAATGATGTACTGTAAAGAATTTAATTGAATTATTGTATGGGTTGTGATGTTTATGGCTGTTTGAGCTTGGTCCCTAAGATAATCTTAAATAAGTTCTTCAGTAGGGACATTCACTGAAGCAATATTTATATAAGCATGGTCTTGATTAAGAGCAAGAAGAAGTCAGGAGGAATTTTTCCCTTGTCTTCAACAACGTAAATTAGGCCCATATTGCAGGATATTCTTAGAGGCAAATTTCAGATACATAGCTTTGTTTGCGAGCATTGTGCTAGTCCAGAAGCAGCACCAAGGCCACGTGAAACAAAAGCCATTCAATCAGACTCTACTTGGATATCAAGCTGTTCCAAAGGACCACTGCAGATCAAGAATTGTTGGGGAAACTCACGTTGAACAACAAAGAGTTATGAGAGAACTGGTGTCTGCTCATGGAAAAGACCTGGAATCCGTTGGATAAACCATTTGCTCAGCACCATCTCTCCAGCTTTACTGTAGGTAGAAGCAGCCCTGAACAGTTGTCTTAGGAACAAAGCTTATTTAATCTCTCTGTAACTGAAATAGCAGCGATAGAAGAAACTTGCCAACCAGGATTACAATGTGCGCTGAACACAACAGCCTTAGCGAAGCTGTATGACCAGACAAGTATTTGGTCCTGACATTGTTTTTTCTTGTCCAGCTCATACTTATCTTGTCTGTGCAGTATCGGGTAAAGTGAGATTAACAGAGGAGAGGGGGAGGGATTTTGCCAGGGGAAGGTGTCATTCATCACGAGGCTTGCAAGGCAGATCCAGCCATGCCCTGCACAGCCCAACTGACACTGGTACTAGGTTTTTAGGACTCCTTACCTGAACAGCAGATCCAGCCCAAGTGCCACCTTTAATGTGGACAAGTGGCAGATAATGCAAAGTGAGATGCAAGCTACGCCGGATGGACGAAGGTGCTGAAAAATCTTTTCTTCAGGCAAGAAAGGGACCACAGAGGTAGAAGCAGGTCTGTATGCACTGGCTGCTGCACTACTGCCCAAGAGGATGCAAGAGCAACAGGCACTGTCAGCTTAGCCTGGGGGAAAAGGTGGGAGCAACACCACTTTCAGCCTCTGCAGTGTGTCTCTGCAGCCCTGTGCTAACTGCAGGAATTACATCCATTAGCCACAGGTCTCCTCCTCAGATAATGAATATTTAGGCCAGTGATTAAATAGTATTTTGACAAGTTGGAGACTATCTTCTCACAAGCTTTCTTTACTTGCCTCAAATTTACCAATCAATCAGTGTATATATCTCTATCATAATAAAGACATCATCTATGTACACAACCTGTCAGAAATGACATCTTTTCATTCTAATATTATGGGAAATATATACGCCTTGGAGGAAACACCTGATGGATCCGTAAAGCGGGAGGGAGAGGGAAAAGACAGCAGGAAACCCACTTTATCATAACAGCATCCACCCTGCCAAAGCCAAGCACATTCTGATTTACCAAACCATTCTTTAGTTTAGGGTTTCTTCTGCCACAAACTCTGAAAATTACATGATCCTTACAGAAATCTGATTTCCCTGAGCAACTCGTAAATCATTCTGCACTGGACTCTGAGGAGCTTGAGGACGGGGACACTAGAACTGATATGGTGTAGTACCATGCAGAGAGACAGAAATAGTCTCTGGCTGAGCTACAGTTACTTACTGCAGCTATTAGCAGGTTAGCTGGGTCACAAATTGACTGTGCTGTGTGTGCAGTTATCCATGTTTGCTCCCCATGAGTCTAGAAAGAAAGCAGTTGCATTCACATGACGCTGTGCATTGCCGTGTTTGTGTTACTTCTTCCCCCCACAGCATCACATTCTCATTTAAAGCTCTTATCACTTACTTTGCACTGAAGAGAGAATCAAAAGAGCACAGGACCATGTTATCAGAGACCATACAAGTAGAGCTGACTTTGGAAAAAGAATTGGGTACTTTGGGTTTTTCTAAAGATGTGGTCCCAGTGGCTGAACATTTGAAAGCACTGTTCCAGTGCCAGGTGCATAAGCCACTGGTGTAATCAGTCTGTGCCCAATCTGCAGGTGTACTGAACAGTGACCCATCATTAAACTCAGAGAGAAATTTAACCTCAGTCCACAAGCTTATATATCACCCAAAACAGCAGTTCAGTCCAGTGTAGCAGCCAAACTGAGGCAACTACAGCATGGCAAAACATTTCCTTTTTGCCTCTCCCACAGCCATGACCTAATATAAACCAGTCACTCATGTTTCCATGAATCAAAATAAATAATGTAGCTCACAGCTAGACTAAAAGATGGTCAGACACATCCAAGATGTTTCAGACTTCATTTGAGGACTAACATAAGTGATGAACAGTTGTCTATAGTATTAGAAAGCAGGGAGTGGAAGTCCTTTTATCTAATTGTTAGCTGCCAGCAACTTCCTGCTGACAAGCTCTCTTTAAGTTCCTTACAAGGTATTTGCAAAGCCCTAAAGCTTTGTTGCCTTCTCACCAAGCACCTCAGGACAAGCAAGGCCTGGAAGAGTTGCACCACTGGACCTCAGCATCCTGCACATGAGAAATCTGAGAGCAGAAGTCTGCAGAGAGAGCAGACACCCCCGTGTACCTGCGTGGAGCAGGCAGGTTGCTCCAGCAGCTTCGTTTGGAAAGGCCCCAGCCCACCAGCACAACAGCCCTGACATTCCCCTGTCTCTGTACTGCAGCCACGGGGATGATTTAACACTTGGCATGTGGGCTGTTCGCTTCACATCCCATTTGGGAATCCTCTTATTGTTTCTTGAATCGTTCCCAGATCTGCACATATGTTAACCTTCTCCTTTAGGGAGGAGCGGAGTTTCACACACATACAATGAAAATTGCCTGTGCCTGTGGAGGCTGCTGCAAAGCCCCTTGCTCACTCCCAGGCCTGCACTATGAGAACATGGCGCGTATCTGGGCTTGGCTTATTCATCATCGTGGATTATATCACTCGAATCACAATGCTTCAAAGTATTTTCCCTACCTCACAAGGAACTATGAGGCTTAATTAATTAATAGACACAGAGGCATTATGCGTCATTGCAAAATGATGCAATTTAGAGTATTCCACCCAATAATTAACAAATGTATCGGGCAACAAGTAAAGCCAATCTTAAAAACGAGCAGTTAATTTTTTTTTTTTAATTACATCCACTGAACCATATCCGCCCCTAAGCAAAGCACGTGTAATCCCAGTGAAGTCACTGCGGTTGTATAGAATTCACTAAAGTAAAAATACTCAGTAGTTATCATTTATATTGAAGCAATACTTACAGTTTTCCCCCTTAGGTTTAGAGTTGTAAACGTGAACAGCAAAAGCAAAACTAAGTTGAACTGAGAAAACAGTATGGAAACAACCCTAGGATTTGTACAACACAAAAACACAAAAGCTGAGTCCTAGTCTAATAGGCACAGCTTTATACCTCCACTTCTTGGAGCCAAGATTCTCAAATATAAGAAGAACTCCTGACATCCATGTGGCAAAGTCTGAGGAGCTGGCAATGCCAGAGAAACTCAGAATGCATCAGGATAACTGGCCTGGACTGCCCGAACAGTTATCTACGTGAACTAGTGGGCCTACTTCACCAAAGAATCCTCAGAAGGACATAGAAATATATATATATCTTCTACTTTTGTTATCTGGCCTCCATTTCTGCACTCAGCCTCCACCCAAATCACCTCCCTCAGCTAACACTTTACTGTATAAGGACATATTGTTCAGCCCTAGATATAAACCAGGTGTAATAACTCCAGCTCTTTTTCAAATTAATATAGCACAGTTATTGTGGGGAACCTGGATACTACTACAGGCAGATCTCACGTGTCAGAGCTGTGAGCCATTGTTTCTGACAAAAAACAACAGCCCATTATTTCTAGCATCCCTTGTGAAATCTTTGCTGAAGTCCCCCTCTTCCCTTCCGAGGTCAGAGGAGGGCTAGATAAAATGCAGCTTCTTCTCCTCAGCTTGAGAATGAGTGTGCATGTGCATATTTTTGTTCTTTCACTGCTACTTGGGCTGGGCATGAGTTGGATTTTAAAAACTAAATCCCCATCCTGCTACCCACACACAGAATAGTGGCTTGCTTTGATTCCAGAAAGGCTGTTCAGAGAGTAAGACAGCAGACAGCTTGAGTAAGGGTGGCAAAATTCAGCTCCTAATTATTAGATTAAAGCCTTAAAACAGTTGTCATGTATGAAGGGACAAAGTGGAATTTGGCAAACAGGAAGGGAAAAAACAAATCCTCTCATAATGATAAATAATCTCTGAAGACAACCTTGTCATTTTTTGAGAGCATCTCAACAGTTTCCTCTTTTTATTTTTTTGGTCACTGCTTATCAAAATTTGCATGGCTAGTTAGTGGGTTAATTTAATTATGAGCAGCATTTATGAACAGCCTGATGGGGGATCTGCAGAGGGCAATAGAATCTGTTCTTGAATTATGAAATTGCACACACTACACATCTGGAAGCCGTCATGGGACAGATCGCTGCCTTGTAAATGCGTGTTGAGTGTTACAATATTTTACTAAGCACTCCCAATCTGTCAAGGTTTACAGGAGAGTAGAGACTGGGAACATTTGGGATCATTTGTGGCTTAGAGCCATTAGCTACTTCCACCCACTTATTGTGACATTATTAATAGCAAAATAATCTAAAGAGCAGAACTTGGCTTAGTCAAGATCTTAGATAATAGGAGTGATATTCACTAAGGGCCAAAACCAGAGAGCCAGCTCCCAGCTGAATAATAGACTACGCTGGATAACACAGCCTTGATTTTGGCTGAACTGGTAAATTTGTGCACACTGTTCCTCCGAGGACTTACCTGCAAACCTAGTCTCGTCTTGTCATTTCAGGTTTGTGGCTCATGGTGACACCGCTCAGGAAGTAACCAAAGGAGAAAATTCTACAGCAGCAGCATGATGTTGCCCATCACTTCCTAAGTGCCCTCCTCAGCTGTGGTTAGTGGTAAGAGAAGTGTTATGCACCTAACAATAGATAGAAGAGCTTACACTTCATTAAACCATAGACACAGTAATAAAAGCTATCTGCCAGAATAGAAAAGCACAAGCTGTATTGGCATTGCCAAAGATAAGCAACATCCAAGTTCTTCTGGAGTCAGAGACAAGAATGGCCAATTAGCCACCAAGACACAAATCATGTAGAAGTTCATTTCTGGTTAGGCACACAGGAATAGATTTCATCCCATGAAATGCAATCCTGTGCTGAGAAAACCAGTACTTGGCCTCTGAAAGAAACTTTGCACCAAGTTTCTTCACCTGCTGGAGCCACAGCTTAACAAGAAGATTTGGAAGACTTCTATCTCCATGGAGCTTTTGGCTCCTTGTTAAGCCATCACATACCTATTTAAATCAAATCCCCATTCAATCATTAAGTATGCTTTTTTCTTATGGGTCATTATTATGTGATTTATGACATCGGTGTAATTGTCAGAATTACTGTGGGTAATTAAAATATGAAATGCATGCTGCCAGAGGCTTCAGTCACTCTCAGCACCCTCATTAAAAATCAGGAGCTGACCAAATTATAAATAGACTGGTTTGCACAAGTTCACAGGGAAAGCTAATTATGAAACTTCTCCTTATGCACTCAGAACACACACTATCAGTCATGCAAATTCTTTAAGTGATTATACAATTGTATAACGTGGAATCGGATTAGTACATACAGGTGGGTGCAACTTCAGTTACCACAATGCTGTACAACTGTACTTTGCACGGTGAATGTGAGTCCCTAAAATTCTCATGCAAGCTTGATTACAGATGTGGGACAAGGGCCTGGGGAAGAGAGAAGGGGTGATATGAAATATCATTCCATATCACTTTTGATATGAAGTTAGAAAAAAGCTGAGCAATACATAGAAAGGTGGAAGTGCAAAGGATAAGGCTTTCTGGTCTATAATGGTAAGCCTGAGAGAAACAAGAGAGGCCTACACACAGAAAGGAAGAGAGCTTCAGAAAGAAGCTGCAATGATCTTTTGATTAGTTGGTTAAATTCATTAAAAAAATGGTGCCTGTCTAAAATCACAGAGAATTTAGATGCCAAATGCAGTGAGCATGAATATGAACTGAAGAAAAATTCTATGTATAAGAAAAGGTCTCAGTCCTTGCCCTTGTCTAGTATTCTGAATAACTTACTCTCCAGAAGGAAAGGAAAAAAAAAAGCAAACAATTAAAAAAAAAAAAGGCAAAAAAAAACAACTAGGGGCCTATGTATAAAATTAAGCTGAAATTGAATCAAGAACTAAATCACTGAGGAAAGACTGCTATTCAAATTGGTCACAACACCTCTGGTGGCTTAAAGCCAAAATGGAGTATGATTTTGCTTATTAAGACTTTTGTTAAAAAACATGGAACCTATCCTTCAATGCCAGCAAACAGACTTAGTTTTCACACAAAGAGACAACAAGCCTGTACAAAACAAGTCTGGGCAGATTTTGAACACCATGGAAGCTAAGTTTTCTGTGTCAAGCCGACGCTAAAATATCTGATCCATCGCACTGATTCTCAAGTTGCAAGTTTCAGTGAAGATGAGAAAGACCTCATTGTTCCATGAGCAAGATTCAGCCAGTCTGCATTGACAGAACAATTTATTAGGGTGCTTAAAGATTCATTTGGACCAAGAAGAGTAATGCTTAAAAAATAATGCTGATTTATATTCTGTGTACCTGTGCAAGATTCTGGGGGTTGGAGATTTGAAGAGTGAAACCTTGGGGGAAAATAGATGTGGATGATGTCTCCTACCTGAATTTTCTAACCCTGACAAATCGCAGGTGTATTTTTCAGCTTATCAAACTATCACTCCATCCAGCCTGTCACCCTGACTCTCACAAGGACTCCTCAAAAACACACAACAAAAACATGGGACTTCCCAGAAGAATAAAAAATGGAAAGGAAAATATTCTTTCTTTTTTTTCCTGGAGGAGCTTCCCTGCTTGACACCAGTTCACAAACTTCTGGTGCCCAAAGTATCTGTCCATCTTCTTCCTCTTGCATCCCAAACTACAGCAGTGCCATCTGCATAGCTCAGGAAGGACTCGTTTTAGTATTCCACCCCTGAAGTGTTCGAGGCATCCATATTTTTCCATGTTTCTATAAACCCTCTGAGGTTTGGCTATCACTGAAACACCCCCTCCACATCTTTCCCGTTCTAGCAATAAAAGTAAATCCAAAGGAATGTGAAACTTGTCTAACATGTGAGGTTTTTTGCTATGCCAACAGACTGCTAAATTTTCCACAGAGCCCCCACCCTGCAGAGTAAATACCAGGTAGTGATCAAAAGCACAATGTGCCTGCTGACAAAAGGGATCTCGCTCACTGTAACAACACTTTCTCCACCTCTATCTATCTCCTTTTTCTTGAGAACACAGTTTTACACTTGTCCTTCATACAAATAACCCGAGGGTGGGAATTATTCAGAAGGCTCGTGTTTGACACCCCATCTGTTCATTTCTGACAGCGATATATAATGTAAGGCTATAAAAACTTGAAAAATAATGCAACATAAAAAGGGATTGACTCGGCTCCAAGAGGCCATAAACGGTAACAAATACCATTGTATGATTTATTTCATGCTGTAATCTTTACAGTAAGTCATCTTTCAGACATTTCCTTGTGACAGGTTTTAATAATATTAATGCCCAGAGCAATCCAAATCATCGCCAATAGACATATTTATCAAGCTGCCAATCCAAGTAAATGAAATTCTATAAGCAATAATGTAACATGTTTAAAGGAAGCTAATAAAACAAGTCAGGAGAGAAATATTACTGCAAACTATTCTCTCTCTAATCCAGCCCTGGATTTCATACAGCCAAAATGCAAATCTTTCCCTCCGTGATTTATCGCTCCAAAAATACCAATGACCTTTTTGGGAGCTCTTGCACAGCCCTTCTCACACATTTATAAAGATTGTGATGCATTCTGCCAGATTAGCTGGGCTGGAGTGCTCAGCATTGCTGCTTTGTTTTGCCCTACCTTTGGACTGGGAAGCGATGGGTAGCATCAGAGTAGGATCTTAAGTCTTTAAAATTTATTAAAGACTGACAAGCCCTAACATAGGCTTGGCTACTCAGCACGTTTTTATTAGCAATTATCCAGGCACTAGATAAATTACAATTAAAAGGGAACTAAAACTTGGTCTTTAACCTGGTTTCCCCTTTAATCTAATTTAGTTTTTATTAATCCTGTGCTTGTCTGAAGTGACTCTATACCAGGAGAAAAGGGAAGAAGCCATTGCAGAGTTGTGTGCATGCAGACCCTTGCTCACAAACATTCTCTTACGCCTCACTAGAAACTTAGCAGAAATGAAAAACAAGAATCAACAATTCAGCAAAATATACACCATTAAATTTGTCGTGCCTTAGGCAAGAACGTGTGGAAAACCATGACTAGTAAAGCAAGTGTGTCGATGCAGGGATTCAGAAGTGCTTGAAGAATCCTAACAGGTCTTTATGAATTCAGTTCTGGCCGAGCTTCACAGTTCTTCGGTATTTTGTGTTTGGTTGATTTGTTGTTTTTTTGGGGGGGAGAGGGAGAGTATTGGTTTGTGACTTTTATTGGCACTAATTAAGTTCTTTCCTGGGACATCAAGATCTTATTTTCAATTAAAAAAAATGTATGAGCCTAGTGTGTGGAGTACAAAGTAAGATATCTTTCATTAAAATAGCCTAGAACACCACAAATATTGGCAAGACCTGAACAAAATGTGCTTTGAGTCTTAGAAAAGGCCATGTGCAATTCTTTCCCACTATACTTCATCACATTTCCCTGAATTATGGTTTGATTAACTTCCTCATTGATTAGCCTATATGCAAACCTTGTTTTAAGCTTGGATGCCGGATTCCATTTTATTATTTTTTTTTAATACAGAAATTAAGTATTTCACTGGCTAAATATTCCAACACAGATATTTTCAAGGGAGTCCATAACAGGACAAGATGGTGAGTACCCAAGTCATTCTGAAAGCATTGCCTGTGACATGCAGTGGAAATGATCCCCATTGTACATGTATGTCCAGACATCCCAGGAAACTGGACTTGTGTTAAAGTGCCTGTCTTCCCTGGATTAGATTACAGTTTGCCATCCTAAATCAAACAGAGCAGAGATTTGAACCTGGAGCTCCCCTTGGCCACTGTCCGAACAGTGCTAATTTGGATAGAAAAGGTCAGTGTTAGCTTTTCTATGAGCAGAACACCCCAGGTGGAAAACCTCAGCTTAATCTGAAAATGGGCAACTGTATCTAATTCTATTTTTGGTTTAAATAATAATAAAAATTATTCGGGATTGATTTGAGATCTCAAATGTTATGAGGAGTCAGCCCCAAGCAGCTGTATTTTGCATTGTGAGGTTTCCTCTATAACTTTCAATACCTCATTTCACCCTTTCCTACTTCCCTTTGCTGCTCTTTAAGGCAAAAACTCCTTTTACCATGTGTGTATACAGTATCGAGCCTAACAGGGTTCTAGTCCCAGTAGGAGCCTCAAGGCATAGCTATAATACAAATAATAAATTCTGCAACTAATAACAACTGCATGGTAAAATGCCCTCCCAAGGGAGGCACTGGAAGACCAGTCCCTGGTGTCATTTAAAACTAAACACCAGAAAACATACCTGCCCTGACTGGAGAGAATATAGTGTCTTTTTGATATGGTGATCAGGGAGAATCTTGATGGGGATGGGAACAATTATTTATCTGCACATTTGGCCATTTCTTTAGGGGATTTCAGAATATCTCTTAGCAACATTTTGTTCCTCACTGCTAAGCAGCAGCAGAGATCTCGGGGAAAATAAATAAATAAATAAGAACTGTATAATCCCCAAGGTGTAATCCCAGAGTATGGAAACTCACTTCACTTAAATACCTCCCTCTGGCATAATTGACTTTTCATGCGCATGTTAATAATGGTATTTCAGCAGGTTGTGAGGGCTTGTTCTTCTCCCCTCTCCCTTCCCTCTTTGGTAAATTATGTTATTGGGCATGAGGAGGGGGAGGGCCGTATTATAAATCTAATTATGTTTTCATTTATATTTAACAAGTCAGCACAATCTGCTAGTATGTGTGTATGTATTTACCATGCAGTCCCAATATTTACAGCTGACCTAATTGGTTGTAGGACAGCCGCACTGAGCAACGTTTTATTGTCCTGATACCATGTATGTGCTGGGGACAGCTGCTAAGATGCAAAGCTCTCCAGAGGACACCTTACAGTCCTTGCCATACTGACATTTGCCTTTGCTGCTGAAGCACAAGATAGGATTTTGCAGGGAGGGGAAATGTTATTTATTAAGCCTCTTCAGTTCTACAGTGGCTGCAAATTGCTCACAAGCAGAAACAAGGCAAGAAATGCTAGTTTGGGCATCTCTTCCCCTACCAGGTTCCTGTTTACTCCCTGCAAATTCTAGTATGACACTGTTTGCCAATATGTCCTGTCACCCTCTCTAGTGGATGTTTGGAAGAGTGTAACAGCTTGTTATTACTGACAGCTCAGTTTCAGACCATGATACCCTTCCTTATGCTGAATATAGCAGCTCAGGTTATGAGGAGTCCCAGTGCAAGTCAACTGGACTGCTCAGCAAATTAAGTACGCTGTAGTTAAAAATATTGCAATTCACACCTTGGCTTAGACAGTAGATGACCATGCTCTGCCACCAGTTTGTGAACCCTGCTGGGAAATCAGATCCCTCCAGCCAGGAGGAATTTAGATGGCCTAGAAAAGACTACTCTAGCATGCATTACTGATGCTAGAGAAAAATGCTGCAGGGTGAGATTTCTCTTGGATCGCCAGCTGGCTTTAGAGCAAACATCTTTTAGGGTATAGCAGAGTTTGTTGCTCTCCCCTGTTGCTGCCAACACCACACTGTAATTAAGCACCTGAGGAATGAGCAAAACTTGATGTCGGCTATTCGTGTTCCTACCTTCAGCTGCTCTTGCCTCCACTCTGCCCTCTCAGAAGCAGCAGAATAAAACGTGATCACGATCCTGCTATTATTTGGCTTCTGTCTAGAAGGCAGTAATCACTTCCATGAGGTGTACCAATTCCTCCCTTCACCTTTCACTTGTACCTTCACATTAGTATCAGTTCGCAGCACCTCATGTATGCTTACAGGCTTTGAGGCTGCAGAAGGGTATGAGCTGACGTGCTGAGGATTTGGATACATAGGCATAAGTTGTGCTTTCTAGACATTTCAATTAATCAAGATGGGGGAAGCCATAAACCATCCACGTCAACCGCTAACAATAGCAGAAGAATTAGGAAACAGGCTGTTGCTACTTTCCACACGAATTCTCAATAAGAAAGTCCAGGAAATGCCTGCTCAGCACACACACAGCTTTACATTTCTTACCCATCAACAAATCTCTGAGGTGGAAGGTTGATAAAGGACCTTGACTTTGCAGGCTCTCCATGTGAAACAAGCGATCCGCTGCGTAATTTCAGTATCTCTGAAACAAAGACAATGAAACAAAATGGGCTTCCTTTTGTATAGCCCTCAGTTGTATTTAGACCATGTCTGCAAATGGCCACTGTACCATTTTAAGGATTCTGCAGGAGCTTCAGAAACGCTAGAAAAAGGAGCACTGAATTGGTTATTCATACAACTGCTCCAAAATATAGCACAGTGTTATAAAATAGCAATGCTATCTAGTATGTGTAAAACAGCCTGTAAAACATGCACTTGTGGGACCCCCTAAGACTCTTGTTCTCATTTTGCATGGGAAAGAATGGGTTCTTGGCTACAGAGAATCGCATCTTCCATGAGAAAAGGGGGTCCCATGCCAGTCCTGAAGAGAAAGGGTGTGGGTTTCTGGGCCAGTCCTGTAGGGAGGGGAAAGCCAGAGGTTCAGGGATGTGCTGGGCCTGTCCCTAGAGGGTGGTGGAGGGGGACCCTAGTCCTGCAGGGGAGGAGGAGTGCTCTAAGTGCTCTATGAAAACATGGCTCTCCACGGAAGGAAAAAAAAAACAGAGAGTAGGCCTCAATTTCCCATCAGGAAACCAAAATTCAGAAAGGGTAAGTGGCCTAAAGTCCCAGATTGACTCCGAGGAAACGGATCAAGAAAATGAGCTTAAGCTTCCCAAATCCTAAAGTAGCAATTTAACAGCTGGAACATCTTTTCTCTGACATTTGATCTAGTCTTTTCTGGGCCATAATCTGAGGTCATGGGCCATTAAGCCCAGCATTATAGCACCAGGCAGTGATTTGAGGATGTACAGCAGCACCCTCTGAGATTTTTAAGCACACCAGAGCCTACCTGCATCTCCTGCTTTTCACAGTGATGTAGCAAGTTCAGGATGTGTGCTGTTACTCCCCACACTCCCCTTGTCCGTATCTTTGTTGCTAATCTGCATTCCTCCCCTTATCAGCATTTGACAGGAGGCACAGCAAAGCCCTCCATGTCACATGTGTCCAAACATGTCCAACCCATACAGATGGGGAAGGAAAGGTTGGACTGGAAGAGCATTCAGACACACATATCTCTTTATCTCACAAACTGACAGGCGAACCCTCTCACATACCCTTAACTTCCTTGTTAGGCTGCAACTATTGCCAAACCATACCAACCCAGATGGAGCAGCTAGGGATTCTAAACATACCCCTGGCAGATAAAGGGACATCTCTCTGAATAGGTGATTTGTCAGCCTTAAGCGGTAATTGCTCTGCACAGGTGTGCTCAAAGCAGGTGCATTTAGCCTTGGTAACAGGATAGCTCCTTCTACAGCCCTGTGTTCAATGGAGTGGGAGCTGGATGGGTAAAGAGGGAGCTCTCTGAGGATGCCACACGCCACTCAATCATTCCCTCTAGGTCAAGCTTAATGAAGTATCATAAGCCAAGTCAGAGAATGAAAATTCATAGCTGCCTGTCTTACACAGGCACAAATAAGTAGCTGAGAAAATGCTCTTACAGTCTTCTAAAACAAGACACTTGGCCATCTCTATAGAGCTAGGTTCAGTCCCAACCTTTACCACAGATGTTCTGGGTTAACGTGAGCAACCTGTGCAGAGCCTGACTGCCCAGAGCAGCTCTGATGTGCTGCAGACCAGGGAGAAAAGCCCTGTTACTGCCATTGCCTGACCAGGTCCTGAAGGGGAGTTGGGAATCATTGCCTCAAGAAGCTTTATGGCCTCTTAATACATACCTTGTGGTTAAAAATTAATAAATAAAAAGTCGCTATAATAACAATAGCTTTTGGTCAAGATTGGATGATAAAAAAAGCCTCTGTTTTATTTTAACTTACTGCCCTGTATTAAGTCATTTACATTTCTTTTAAAATAGCAATAGTAGCTCCTTTGACTAAAGTTCACAGTCTGAGGCTCCTGTATTAGTTTTCTATCCATGACAATTAACTTGATCTTCACTGTCTAAATGAGGAGCAATGAACAAAAGTGCCTACAGTTAAGCCCTGATATATCCTAGGGGAAACCGATGGCAAGGCCCTATGGCTGGCAAACCTCCTGATCCACCTCAGGCAACCACTCTGTCTGCTGTGTCTCTGGTGCAGAACTGCAGATTTGCAAACAAGGGCTTTTTATTAATACACATTTATACTGGAACACAATCTTGTCCTTTTTTAAAAAAAATCTAAGATTGTCTAGGAAACTAGAAGAAAAACAGCCAGGTAGAGAGCTCCCACTGTGCCAATGTCTTTCTATTTGTTTGAGATTGACTTTTATTATGGTGCCTTTGTCACATATAGAAGTCCTTTTTCTGGAAGGTAGCTGGCTTTCAGGGACCTTAGTTGCATCTATGTTGATAAGTGCGTGGGACCGAAAATGGGCTCCAGCTTCCCTCCTACGTGACATTACTACATGGAGCCCTCCAGGTGTCAGTATGTTTGTGCTTGTTCACTCGGCCTGGTTGAGCACAGTGTGAATAAGTTTTGCCTTTATCTCAACCATCTGCAGTTCAGAGGCGTGTTTTGTAATGGGGCTTGGCTGCCATCTGCTGTTTAAACGATTTGCAAGTGTTTGAAATAAGTAGGCATGCATGTGTATATTCATATTTAATAGAAAGCTCCTTCTCAACTCTTTAAAGCAAAGCACCATCTCCATGGAGGGAAGACAGTAACAGAGCAGTTCACAAGACAGAAGAAACAATATGTATTTTGATCTTAAATGCATAACAAAATTGTGGCAAGTTTCACTTTGGTGCAGTTACACATAGATCAGAGAGGCTAAATTTTCTGTCTAAAAAGAAAAAGTGAAACAAAATACAAACAAACAACAACAACAAAAAACAAACAACAAAACTCTTTGAAAATGGAGTTTGAGGTGAATAAGTAATATATTGCTCTGCTTTGGTTTAACATTATTATGATTGATCTGTTCTCTCCTTTCAGCTAAACACCATTAAATGTTGCCATGTACCTTGTACAACCTCCAGAACATTTTTCTGACTTCTTATTTAACATTTCTTATTCTCATGATGACAACAACCTAGACAGACTTCATCAGTGAATCTTGCTCAAGAATCCAGTACAAACTGGACAAAAAAAAAAACCCTTGGTATGTCCAGCTGTACTTTTTGCTTCAGTTATACCTATGCTACAGTAATAAGCAATCATAAGACTCTGCTTTGGTCTCTGCAGTTAAAAAGCAGTGTTCTGTGATTAACCTGTTAATAAGTAGAGTAAAAATCTTGAACAAGGTATATACTTTCCTAATCATTTTTTAGGAAAACAGCTTTGACTCCTAAAGAAAAGCACAATGAAGCTTTTAAAGTAAAATCATAATCCATAAGATTTATCAGTATCATCAGAAAGATCCCTATTTTATCAGACGATGATGTTCCAATCTATTCTTATTAATAACCTTATTAACTATGATAAATAATTAATACATATACAATTATCAGCCATTGATTCAGCTCTTTTTTTTTTTTTTTTAATGAGAAATAGATTTTTTTTTTTTTTTTTTTTTTTTTTTTTACCTGACAAAGATCTGGAGTGAACTCTTCTTTTACAATGACATTTTTTAATCTGCTCTGGATCTTGCACATCACTGTGACAGGCTTTACAATAGAACTGTGCCCTACAAAACAAAAGCTAGTTCAGTAAAAGTTGAATTATGTTCAACTGATCAGACAATAAATGCACTCATCTGCTCTTGAAAGTTTTTATATTTTAGACCTTTTCTTCAAGAAAACAGTAATAGAGAATCTTACTTTTTGACTTCTGCAAGGGAATGAGCAATAAAAAATCCCATGGTATTCCGATGAAGTTTTATCCCTGAAGATGGATTGATCAGGATAGTGCTGTATTGGGAAAACATCGAGAGAGTAATCACAGTTTGTCTATTAGGTGACATTTCTCACCTGTCTTGTAAGAATTCAGACTAGATGATTGTAACAGTTCCCTCTCGCCTCAAAATTTTACATTAATCCCCTTTGTTATAACTTCTATCACCTACGAGAGAGACTGGAGACATGAAGAAAGTTAACTACTGCATTTTCAATGGCATAAAGATAATTTTCCATGGAAACAGGTGGAGGAGCTGTGTGAGAGCAGGGATTCAAACCACCCAAATCCTTTTGTTAGGATTTTTGCAGTTTATTCAATTCAGAGATTCTTGATTGGTGTTTGTTTTTTAATTGATGTTTTAATTTGATAAATTTTAAACTTCATAGGAAACAGGTACTCTGTTTTCCACTACATTATTTTGAAAATGTTTAATGTAATAAAACCATTAACAGTCTACTGCAGCCTGAATGGGCCAGGTATTTCCATTTCTCCATGGAGTCACTGAAGAACCTAAATACTCACAGTTAAAATACAAGAGCAGTGTAACTGAAGCTACAGAGATGTGCAGGGTTTGATGCATCTGCTCTAGAGCTGAACAAGCAAGGTATAAACAGGGGAGGAAACTTTCTTTCCTAATGGATCCCCTTTGTACATCCAGGGTGAATATCCCTGCTGGGCTGCTGTAAAAATACCTATGTTAAATCCCCTGCAACATCATTAAATTTGCCAGTTTTCTCTATGTAGACAACTCAAGGCACCAGTTCAGTCCAAACTCCTATTGCCTTCAACCCAGTTTTAATAAATATTGGAACAGGAAAATTGTGAATGGAACAGGGAAAGGTGACAAGGTTGTAAACAATTCCCTTTCCTGTGAAGTCCTATACTCAGCTCCTCCAGATTAGCGGCTCAGAGGACAAACAAAATATGAATTATGAGAAACATTAAGCACTACACTTATATGTAGATAACATAGATATTGTAGCAACATCGAGATGTTCCTGTTTTAGAAGAAGCATCCTTTCTAGGCCAACTTAAAGAAAGCAAAAATACAGTCTCTATCTCATAGAGCATGCAATTTCCTTTTCCCTCTTGTATTTACTTTGCATCGTTCTATTATCATCCCGACAACGTATGAACTCAAGGAACAATAGATTTGTAGTGGCCTGTTTTCCATTAGTGCTAAACAACTACAACATGCACTGACTTCTTTCAGGATAGGGTTCATTCAGCACTTCCGGAAGAGAACCCCTACGTATTCCTCACAGCAGTGTTTCCCCACACTCCTTTGTTTTTGGAGCTGCTATTCTAGTTTGGTCAAGACAGCCATTTCCTTTATAAAAGTGGAAAGAGTAATAATTGCACTCAATAGTCTGCATTTTCTGGATGATTTCTCAAGCTTTTTAAAGATCTATGGCACTCATTTATTCCCCTTTCTGAACTAGTTCCAGCTTCCCCATTAGGATGTCTTGTATTTCATCATTAGAACAGACAGAGAGTGTTATCTGGCCCAGGACCAGATCAGCTTCAGACAGCAAAAGCTCTGCTGCCAGCATTGACAAATTATCCCTTTATGACAATGCTTTTTAGCATTTAGGAGCTAAACTCATGTGGTTAAAAAAAGGCAGCGTTTCCATTACCAGTGAAAATAAATATGTTTGATTTGCCCCAAATCAAAGCAAGATCTATGCTGCCTTTTTGTGGAATGGAAGGTGAGAATGGTGGCCCATCCTCCATGCCTTGCTTGATTATCTGTGAGAAGAAAGGAGGCAGAAAAGATTGTTGTGTATGGTAAAATTCACTCTGGCACTTAAGCAACCAGGAATAACATCTTGATCCTGTCTCCTAAATACCGTGCATAGGAAAACAAGAGGTATATAAAATCTGTGCAGATCCGGGGGCAAATCTGAGTTATTTGGATATAATTAGTTTCGAACTAATTGACTTCTTACTAAAAGAGAAGTCTTACAGACAATTACCTCTCTCCTCGACTGCCAAATTTGAGTTCAATTCCCAAGAGGACAAGATTTAGTTTTACAAAGCACAACCTGGAGAAAGAGAGCAAGTCAGTCACAGTATCTGTTCTGTGGACAGACATCTGGAAGGAAATAGCAGAAAAATATCCACATCTGTACCACATACCGACAAACCTCTTTAAAAGTAATGTCTGCAAAATCGTTGGAGAGCTGAAAAGTCATTACTTTGTAGTCTTTGTCTCCCAGAAGCATCTTGTCCTTCAGATATTTTCTCTTTGTCTAAAAGCATCAAGCATAAAGATGATAAATCTATTCAAAGGCAAAGCAAGTAGGATGTGTAACACTGGGAAAATACTCTAACACCACATGATATTAGTTACTGAAAGTAGAATGACTTCAGATATATGTTGTCAGAGACAATATCAGAGTTGAAAAACATCAGACCAGGGAATGTCTTAACTCTCCTGGACACTTCCAAGTCATTATCATTGAGGAACAGGTGTCATTACTGCAAGAAATTATGTTACATGGAAATTTTATGACTGCAAAGTACTGGGAGTCCATTATTTGAGGAAAGTTAGGGCTTAATTGCAGTACAATTAACCTGTCTCCCTAGTTTGGTCTTGTGTTAAGTTTTATAAATCATAAATATAGGAGAGGTGAGATTATTGTTGAACAGAGATGGTCTGCTCCATTATAAGTACTTTTTGGGGTGTGGGTGTTTTTCTTTTTTTTTTTTTTTTGATTTATTGTTGTTGTTTTTTAAAAATTAGCTATGTGACTAAGGGAGGGTTGTTTGTATCCAGGTAGTTTAAGCAGAAAAACATTTTGCTGCTTACAGCTTGCTCTGGTTTTATACTGCTACTCATTACCTCACAGTATATACCATTCTCTTGGCATATGAATGCCTTCCACACAAAACTTAATAGGCTGTTAAAATGTGTAAAAAAGTTTTGCTTTCCAAACAAAAATTATTTAATTAAATTTTTAATTGAAAAAAGCCTCCTGTCAAAAATTTGCTGAGTTTTCATAGTATGCTTTAAAAGACTTAAAATATCAGTTTTGCTAGCTTTTTCAGGTCTCAGTGAAACATTTGGACTTGAATGAAACATCTTGCCTATGCAAAAACATTGTCTGCAAAACAGCCCCAGTTCTATATAAAACTTATGTATTCATTTCACCTGATATCTATATTGTTTGCCTAAATCAATTTGTGAACAGCCCCTGAATATAGAAAAAGCAATCAAATATATATATATACATATATTTGTGCTGGAGATTAGTGTGAAGTATCACATACAGCCACTAGGTGATAGCAAAAGCACATTCACAGCAGGACTAGCAAATCTGTGACTTGTTCAGGCAACTACATGCCAAACAGTTCCATCTTCTTGTTTTTATTACATTTTCTGGTATTAATGTGGAAATTTCTGAGCAACTTTTATGTACCATAAATTTAATATACAGCTTATCATTTTTGTGTTGTAGTAGGTAATGAAAATACAGGTAAAAGGAGGAAAAATTTGGATCACCTCCCCTGTAGACAGATGACAGAATTTCTAATTGTCAGTTCAGTTTCAGTTAAAGTCTGTTGAGAGCCTAAGCAAGACTGAAGCAATTCAGAAACCTCTGACTGTTCTTGTGTAAATTACCCCATAAGAACCAAAGAAACTGTTAAGCTTAAAATGATACTGAAGAAAGGCATCCTATTAACTGGAAAGGGTATGCTGGACTGATTTTTCAAGCCCATTTTGGGGGGCATCAAGCAGGAGTGATTCTGATGATGTGCTTTAAGCAGAGATTCAATTAACAAATGCCACACAATGGGATCATGTGCAGAAGTCAGACAAGCTAACACGCTCCACACTGTGCAGTAACCAAAATTGATTTACTGAGTTCTCTCAGGGTAGTGGAGCACTAGCACCACGTTACAGCTTTTGAAAATAGAGCAACACACAAGGAGTTTCCATAGGTCACCTAAACACAGCAGCATGGCTTGCTATGCAATGTCCTTTGCCTTGGCACCTACTTGCATACTCGATTGTAAAATATTTCCTTAGGCTCTTTTGCCTCAGCATGTTCTAGAGCATTCCTTTCACCTCTTGTGCTGAATTCAAGTATCATATTAGAAATAGCTTCTTTGGTTCTCTTGCCTTCTGTGCCAAGCCAAATCCTAATGTAAGATTAATTTCAAAAGACCTGGCTGCAGTTTCTACTCAAGAGCAGGCACCTATTTCAGAGAAGATCTCACTGGGCTATATTTACATTATTCAGATAAGCAAAGGACATACCTCAGTGTTCTCTTTCCCAATGAACAAACTGGTTAGGAGAGTAGACAAACCAGGAACTAGGCAACTTTGTGCTATAAAGCCTAACTTCAATTCAGCAAGACAGATGATAGTGTCTCCCCTCCTACAGTCCCAGTTGGGTATGTTCGGCAGGTGAACCTGTTTCAGAGTAGGAAAGTGATTACAGGTCAGCATAGAGAAAGGTAACGCCATGATGTTTGTATAACATGATGATTCTTGTCTTTCTTGCCTTCATCATTCTATTATTTGAAAATCTTCACTGGAATACACTAATAGATAGCTAAGCAGACTTCTGAGTTTGAATGTTCTTTTGTTTTTGTTTTTCCTTTAAACGTTTAATATGCATTTGCTGACAACTTTGACAAAAACAAAAAGCTGTTACTTATTTTTAGTAATGTTAAAAGATATTCTAGCTAGGTTAGTACCTGGATGAGTAAGAGACACTGCATAAAACCTCTGCTTCCTACAAAGTAAGGATCTTTGATTCCAAAAAGGCCAGAATTTCAACTGTGACAATACACATGAGACAGACAGACAACTGTGATACCTTGTTACGAGACTGAATTATCTGTAAAATGACTCTGGTGTTGGGGTAGTGATTCTTGATTGACAGCACTCTGTATGAAAGATACAAT